>NC_011681.1:47500-347500 GCF_000150955.2 Phaeodactylum tricornutum CCAP 1055/1
GGACCTATGCGTAGAATGCAATTTGGATCAATGAACTTATAAAACAATGAGTGGGTGATTACCTTCTACAAACTAGTCAATCTGTTGTTCAGTCCAGTGAACAATCCCACAAAATGCCATCGAATCTTTGATCTTCCACAGCTGCCATAATCTCAACAGGCAACCTTTCTTTCACATGTATATATACTTTCGGAACTATAAGTTCCTAGCACGATACCTATGGTGAGTATAGGATCTTGTTCAATCCCACCATGTGGTTCGTGGTACCTCTTTTGTCCCCGCAATCGTATCTCCTATGTTTCGATCGTATTTCACTGTACCCTTGGTCTTGTAAACTGACAAGTAAGGACTAAACACATGCGCCTCCGGAAACATAGCAATCGTACAAATGCACCCTTTATTGTGAGTCCACGTGGCCACGAAATAAGGCTGACAATATTTCTGTGCGCGCCTCCTTAACTCCATGTGCATAGTTTTGATTCACACTTGCGACATCCATGTTATGCGAATCATGTCCATGAGACATGTCGCAAGGAGGCATACCGTAACACTCCCCATCAGCCTGCTTGGTGGTCTTGAAAGTCTTCACCTCACAATTTGATGTATCACCTTGCCAGAACAAGAGTGGCTTAAGGACTGGCCATGCCTGTTGAAAACCCCAGTGCTTACTGAGCACATCTGCCACGTTTTCGGCTCCCAAGATTTTCTGGAAATCAACAACTCCTGCTGCAATTGCCTCACGAACGCGATGATAAGACAATGCATTATGACGCTTGTTTATGGGCGACTGAGGTTCTGTTGAGCTAGTAATCACTGACTGGTTGTCACCAAACAAGATTGTCTTTCCTGTCACTGGTACTCCAAGGTAACGGAGGGTAGTACGGATGTCCATGATTTGCTCAACTGCAATCCGAGCTGCAACAAACTCAGACCCATAGGTGGCAGTCTCAACAGTAGCCTGACGCTTTGAGAACCATTCAAAGGGAGTCTTGTTGATAAGATGGAGGACTCCTGTCACAGAACGACCTGTTACCATGTCGTGGTATAGGTTTGCATCAACGTAGCTTGTTAGAGTGACATGCTTTCCAAGTGCCGTTGGTGCATCATGAGGAAGAAGTTCTTTGACATCCCCGTATACAGAAGTTGCCCAGCTATGACGCTTGTCCGGTAGTTCTGAGTAGTCGGGCTCATCAGTACGAACCCGAATAGCACCATTCTTCATCTTCTTGACGTAACCGTACATCCGCTTGAGTCGATCAAGATGTCCTTCACGGGGTGCCACTCGAAATCTTGACATACTCATAACAGCAGTGGCTATATCAAATCGACCTAGTGTGATGAGCCATTGCAAGCTCCCAATGAGTGACTGGTACTGCTTTATCCCGTCTTCACTGAGTTCCGATGTAGCATCTAGTTCCGGATGGTCTCCTTTCTCTAGTGGGGACACATACATCTTGGGCTGTTCACCATACATCCTCTCATACTGCTCCATCATACGTGCAATATATTTCTTTGGGTGGTATGAAAGAGTGCCGTCCTTGTCTCGCTCGAAAGTACATCCCAAGTGGTATTCAAGAGGACCAACACCTTTGAGCTTGTACTTGTGTCGCTCCTTGAGTTGATCAATGATATCTCCAGGACTGTGAGCTGCAACGGCGATGTCGTCAACCCAGACCGCAATGTACTCGTATACTCTACCATTGGCTCGTATCCAGACATCCGAGTCGGCCTTACTTGCTGTGAACCCAAGGTCCCGAAGGGTGTCCGCAAATCTCTCATGCCATCGGAGTCCACTGCTCCTGAGACCATACAGTGCCTTGTTGATAACAAGAATGTGTCCTTCTAGCTCAGCAAATTCCGGACCAGCTACAACAAAGACCTTTTCTTTGGTCTTGGCTTCCAGGTATGCATTCCCTATGTCTGCTCCCCATAGCTTTAGACTGTTGAGTTCAGCTAGGAATACAACAATACGCAAGCTTCGTAGCGAGACAACTCCAGAATACACACTTTCAAGAGGTACAGGAGTAAGATGTCCGCCAGCTACCATCCTGGCCTTGTGCCTTCCATCGTGCTTGACATCATATACTGTATGGATTCGGATCTTCTTGAACCCTTCTGGTGCATTCGACACATGTTTACCGTGTATAACAGCTTTACCTCTGTCAATGAAGGTGTTATACTCATGGAGCTGAGTCCTTTCAATGTTTTCAGCCTCCTGCCATTTGCTATTTCTATTCAACTTATCAATAGCTACCGCCTCCTTGTGGTCACGAGGGATCTGGTACCCAAACTTGAAGACAGGTGAATGCCTAGTAGAATGGAGTCGAGCTTGGTTAACTAGCCGTTGAAACTTCTTTTCCCTAGTTGCAAGCCGTTTAAACTGTTTCCATCCTGGAGTATCTAGTAGACCTTGGCGTTTAGCATAGGCAGCACAAGTAACAGGATCGTCGGCCCGTATGACATCAAGGGGTTCATAGGTAGACTCCCCAGTTTCCCAGTTAACAAGAACGTTGTATTTAGAGCCTTTGTAATTCTCATCGTTCGTAGATAGGGGACCTTGGTGCGCGACGATGTCCTTAAAACGCCATTGTCGATCAGTATCATGCAATTCTTTGTCTAGATCAGTTTCAAGTTTATCTAGAATTTCGTTGTAGGCAAGAATTTCATCATACTCGCCATCATTGATTTCGACTAAAAAACGCACATCAGAGGGCTTGTCGGGATCTAAGATTTTCCTTGTGATACGTGCACGAAAACGCTCCCCATCATCCTGAGTATCGGTTAGGAACGTGCGTCCAATAAGGTCGTCAGGGGTGAAACCGGGTAGATCCTTTAAGGCATAGGAATTTTTGTTTTCAGTTCTACGCGACTTGACAAAGTTGATAGGCTTAGAATTACTCTCCCCATCCTGTGGCGTAAGGCGTAGGTTGGTTTCTCCGGATTTCAAAGCGGAACGCACACTAGAGCGGTATAAGATCTTGTTGGTGTCGTCTGTGAGGACTTTGTAAGTGAGAGCATCCCCAACAGATTCAGCAATGCCAACAAAGTGACCGCTCTTTTCGGTACCATCGGAAGGGAAAGATGGATCTTCGATACGGTAGTACACCGGTTCCCAAAAATGAAACTGGAGAAGTACGCTGATATCAGGGGTGCTACCAAGAAGAGTCTCGAGCGGTGTACGATCATGCAAAGATTCATGGGACAAATGGTTGAAGACATAGCAGATGTAGGCAATGCACAAGAGCCAAGTGGAATCAGGAGCACCGGTTTTGTTAAGAACGTTATTGGTATTAGCTTCAATAGTAGCAATACGGCGTTCGGCAAAATTTTGATGTTGATGATGAGGTTCACTTTGCCATTGGTCAATGTTGTAGGCTCGTGTAATATCAGCAACCTTCTTACTGATTTCGACTTGGGCTCGATCACTCAGAAGTTTATCCATAGCTCCACGATGGCGAATATTGTCTTCAAGGGCATTGACAAACTCCTTGTCTGTTTTCATGGGATAAATATCGGTGACTAAGGAACGTCTCCCCACAAACAGTTGTGCAAACTTGGCTCCGTTGTCAACAGCAGGTGTGTCTGACCAGATAGTATCCGTTGCAACAGCCTCGTTGCGCCGATGCACATTTAGAGCCGGGAATCGCGATTTGAAGTGCTTTCGTAGCGGTGCATTGTAGACTTCGCGAGCGTACTGTGTCGTAGCCATGATGGTTTTTCGGACAGTGTCACCGGATACCCATCCCAAGCAGGGACGTAATGCTTCATAATCCCGTTCATTGCGTTTGACATTGTGCTTACGACACTGGATAATGCAATCAATAGCGTCCTCGCGATCGAGATCGTAGTACGCTATATGGCGGTGGAGGTATTGGCCTGTGTTGTCAAATCGTGGTTCAACATAGGCATTGCCCGGAAGATCTTGCATTGCATCGTACCAGTCGTTCACCATGTCAACTTCATTGTCTAGAATAGAAGGGTCCCAGTCAATATCGGAAGTCAACACAACATGCGGAAGAGATTCGAACTCGCTATCGGTAGGCTGCCGCATATCCATATACGGGAGGCCTTGTCGAACATGAAGAGGAATGATATAATCATCCAAGGTAACAATCCGCTGTTGTCCTCCAACATTGCGAGACCGGTCTTCGACTGTGTTTCGGTAATGCTCAAGTTGGGCACTGGAGTGGATGGTCTTTCCCTTGCCAAGATAGGCGTATTGGTGCATAATCACAATGATAGGGCCTTTGTGAGACTCGACAAACCCAGCGGCAGTGACAATATCCAAATCTGACAGGGTATGCTCGTTGATACCCGTTATACTAGCAGACCGTCCTGTCTTGTTCACAACTTTGACATCACAGCCAGCAAGTCCACCGTTGGCACCTCGATCGACTAGAGCAGCAGTCTTGTTCTCAACGGAATGACGAGAGACTTGATATTCCAGAACGTTGAGTTGAACAGACTGTTGTCGATTGTCCGATGACTGGGTACAATTGATTGGTGTACGGCGGGATGCAGCAAGAACTTTTCGGATATCGCCATCTCCCATGTGACTCACACGGTCAGTCAAGTGTGCAAGGAGCTCCGTCGTTTGATCACAGTCATGGAATGCTTCAGCTTGCTGGTTGTCTGGTTCGCTACGATTGAACTCGCCATTATCGTTCGATATCTTGGCGTGGGTATTCGCTTCCAACGCACGTTGCGAGACATCGCCGGATCGAGTAGGGCCTTTGTCGGGTGCGGACAGGCCTTGGAGAATGGCTTTGGCATCATCTGAAAGCTGATTCCACATTTCGCGAGGGATATACGGACGCTCTCGATTGGTTGCCGGATCGCGATTACGGTGGCCAGATGGACTGACTTTGCGGTTGTGAGCATTGGCCTCATAGATCACTGCAGGAGAGAGATCAATATCATAGTCAATCCCATTGTCTTCGGTGAAGTCCGGTTGATCATACGAGAGGTCGGTCAGAAAGGCGCTACGCTTGCTCTTGACACTACGAGAATTGGAAAGGTTGTTCCCTTTATCGTATAGAGAAGCAGATGCAAGCAATAGACTCAGGTAACCTTCGTAGTTGAGGGGAGTGCCTCCTTTAGCTAAGTCTAAAGTAGCGGTGATCTTGACCTGGCGGAGTTCAGGGATGTCGTGTACAGCGTTTTCAAGCATACTGAGGCAAAGCTGTTTAGGCAACTGCTCTGCCATAGGAACCATATCATTGTAGATGCGAAGATGGTTCTTCCAGTGAAGGATGAACCCTTCCGCCGTTCCTGTCCAGGATGTGCCATATTTTGCCGTAGTGAGGTAGGCCAAAGTGTTGGAGGACCCAATCTTGGCACTGGCAGACTCTGTGTAGTGCTTGACAACCTTACGGAAAACTTCTTGGGCATTGAAGTCAAAACTATGTTCGCGAACAAGGTTTTTCCCCATATCTGTCTGAAGTGTATGTTCCAAAGCAGAGTACACAAATTTCTTCTGTTCCTCAAAAAGAGACTTCTCTGAGGGGTCCGTCGGTGCATAGGATGGGTCAAGTACCTTTTCCACGTTATGGGATACCGCGGTGACCACGAAAGACCGGTAGAAATTGTCCCAGTATCGGTCATCCTTAAGGATAGGATAGTGGGTCTTGTCACGCTTGACTCCTCGCTTGAATTCGTCGACTGCCGATCGAGCTTTCGTGGACGTACTTAACTGGTTGTTCAGAGAAGGACTGATGGTGGCCGGAACATTAGAGACTTGTCCGAGTGCTGAGCGTCGATATAAAATGAAATCTCCACTAGTCAATGCAACAAGCTCCGAATTTTCCAAAGGACTTCCCTTTTGCCGTTCAAGTGATGCCTGCCAACGCAGGAAATGACGAAGGATCTGTCGGTGCGCCATGAGCAATGGGGTCCACTGAGGGTCTTCATGGGTGTCAGGACTCGCTGAAGGCACATATCCAAGGGCATCTAGTTCGTTCTCAAAAATACTGAGGAGATCATCAACAGAATTATACCCTTGTTGTTCGAAACTAAGTCGGATTGGGTGCCCTTGAGGAAGTGAAAATACATTATCCAAAAAATGCGAGTAAGCAGCTCCGCTAGTCATTTGCCTGGTGGCCGGTACCATGGTGGGCTGGATAGCCAAATCAATAAAAGGTTTCTTGGGGTTCTCAAAAGAAAATATCTAATTATGGGTTCGGGTCCTTCGCTGTTTTGTTATAGCGGACTTCGTTAAATGACCCTACACCAGTGAACGAAGCTAGCACTGGTACACTCACTTCTACCTCCGTAGGCAGTGTCCTCGGGGACTGACGAGGGTTTGATTAGCCCCCCCGTACTACTTTACGCCGGGTAGTAAGTCCGTCCCAACCGGAATCAGGGTTCAAGTCCTTGAGCCTTTTGGTATTTCTACCTCACTCAACCAGAGTAACCCGTAGTCACGAAACAACTTGTCGACGAACCCTGAAGACTCCAAGGGGTTCTCGACACCAGTGATTCCGAGGAAGTAGGGAGGCCACGAAAACTTATTGACAAACCCTGAAGCAGTACTAGTGGGTTCTCAATACCAGTTACCGTGAGGAAGTAGGGTAGCAGCTTCCAACCAATGCGTTACACAAGCCGATAAATACCCCACTTAAGGTGGCACCTCTGATACTTGATGTAACAAACAAAAGATGTCGGCAGTTAGTGACCAAACAATGTACGCCGAGTACGAAGTTCGGAAACCGTCTTGAGCGAAGACCTCAAGATGTGTTTACCACAAACAACTGTGCAATGGGCAGCAGTGGTTTGACGTGCTGTCAAGACTGTTAATCTGTTACGGAGTACTACCAAAGCACAACCGTAGGACAGATCGCTGTTAGGACAGTGAGTGGTAAACGAAGGTGGGCGTTGAGACGAACGACCTGCGATACACCTAAGAGACTTAGGGACTGTAAAACTCAACTCGTTGACGACGCTCCCCACGGGTTAGACAGCGGATACGAGGACCTATGCGTAGAATGCAATTTGGATCAATGAACTTATAAAACAATGAGTGGGTGATTACCTTCTACAAACTAGTCAATCTGTTGTTCAGTCCAGTGAACAATCCCACAAAATGCCATCGAATCTTTGATCTTCCACAGCTGCCATAATCTCAACAGGCAACCTTTCTTTCACATGTATATATACTTTCGGAACTATAAGTTCCTAGCACGATACCTATGGTGAGTATAGGATCTTGTTCAATCCCACCATGTGGTTCGTGGTACCTCTTTTGTCCCCGCAATCGTATCTCCTATGTTTCGATCGTATTTCACTGTACCCTTGGTCTTGTAAACTGACAAGTAAGGACTAAACACATGCGCCTCCGGAAACATAGCAATCGTACAAATGCACCCTTTATTGTGAGTCCACGTGGCCACGAAATAAGGCTGACAATATTTCTGTGCGCGCCTCCTTAACTCCATGTGCATAGTTTTGATTCACACTTGCGACATCCATGTTATGCGAATCATGTCCATGAGACATGTCGCAAGGAGGCATACCGTAACAGTCACGACTCAAGGCATGCGCGCAATTTTGCAATGCGGTACTCAAAACCAACTTTCCAGTTGACACAATGATGTGATTATCTGTGGAGAGTAGTACTGATTCTACTGAGACTCCTAAGGGAGCTCCATGGGATTTGTTTGCACTCAAAAAGATTACATCCATATTTGTCTCTACTCACAATTCTAAATTTAGTCAAGTTCAAACCAATTGAGTTGCAGATTAATTACAATACAATTGGGGTCTTACAAGGCTTTCCCCTTTATTCATCTTACTCTCTCTTTGTATCAACAATACATTGCATGAGTATAGAAGAATTTGTTACACATGTCTTGTGGAAATTATTCACTAAACACGGATGTTGCAAGTGTGAATCAAAATTATGCACATGGAGTTAAGGAGGTATGCACAGAAATGTTGTCAGCCTTATTTTTTGGCCATGTGGCCTCACAGTAAAGGGAGCATTTGTACAATTGCTATGTTTCTGGAGGCGCATGTGTTTAGTCCTTACTTGTCAGTTTACAAGACCAAAGTACAGTGGACTACAATTGGAACAAAAGGAGTACCACAAACCACATGGTGGGGTTGAACAAGATCCTTTACTCACCATAGGTATTGTGCAAGGAACTTATAGTTCCGAAAGTATATTTACATGTGAAAGAAAGGTTGCCTATTGAGATTATGGCAGCTGCGGAAGATTGAAGATTTGATGGTATTTTGTGGGATTGTTCACTGAAATGAACAACAGATTGACTAGTTTGTAGAATGTCATCACCCACTCATTGTTTTAGAAATTCTTTGATCCAAATTGCATTTTACGCATAGGTCCTCATATCTGCTGTCTAACCGGTGGGGAGCATTGTCAACAAGTTGAGTTTTACAGTCCCTAAGTCTCTTAGCTGTACTGCAGGTTGTTTGTCTCAACACCCACCTTTGTTTACCACTCACTGTCCTAACAGCAATCTGTCCTATGGTTGTGCTTTGGTAGTACTCCACAAAAAAAAGCATCCACAATTGGTACACAAGAGCAAAAGACAATGCGCAATTCAGGTAAAAGTCATAAGGTAGGAAGCAATATCATACAACATATACTGTTCTATTAACGGAATAATGCATTATTATTGAGATGTGGTCCTGTGTACTATGGATTGTTGGTTTACATCCAATATGCTAGCAGTAAGAATTTACATCGAAATTATCAAGGCACAAATTTTCTTGTAACAGGAAAAAGGCACGGTCCAGTAATGAGCCTCTTGGGTTTCAAAATCACGTCGAAATATGTACCGGTTCTAAGTCTTACGCCCTAGTGTCTATTCTACTTCTGTGCTCACCTGAGGACTGGTCCTCAGGTGAGGTCACTTTTCAGACCTATGGTAATAAACAAAGAAATCATTATGAAAGAAAGTTACCGCTACCGTTGTCTTCAGCATGCTCTAAAACGTCTTGGGGTAAAGTAGGAAGCTTTAATATCAAAAAGTGACAGAGAAATGACCGTCAACGGAAAGTTCATCGTTTTTTTTTCAAAATTTTTTGGCGGGTAAAATGGCTTGTCTGGACGTCAATGAAATGGCCATTACATCCCCAATACTTGGTTTGAGTCATATAAGTTAGGCTTGGTGCATTGTCAGACATGCCAGTGAGGGATCCTAGGCTTGAAATTGGAGGGAAGGTGACGGCAAAGGCTTGTCATGTTGTGCATCTGAGCGAGTGCGCACGGAGATATGGCGCCAACAAACACACCAAGCGACTTGTTGGAACGGTTGTAGACGTCATGACCACCCCTGTATCCCTTTCAACCGGGCGTACCTCTACTTTGATAACAGCAGTTTATGATTTTGGAGAGGATTTGTTCAAGGAAAACACACTGAACATTCGGAGTGTAAAGGCATTTGTACTGCCAGAAATGTCCTTAATTGAGGAAGTAGCAGCAGAGGCTTTGCGGGCAGCAGAAGCAGACTTTGACGCCGGAAACTTGATGGAAGAAATGGTTGAAGCCCCAGTAGCCAAAATGGTTGAAACCCTGGCTGACATAGAGCCCGATACCTTGGTCGACACAGAGCCCAATACCCCGGTTGACACAGAACCTGATAGCCCGGTGGCCAAAATTGTCGAAACCCCGGTTTACACAGAGTCCGAAAACCCAATAGCCACAGTGCACCAAACAGAGTGGTATGTGAATAAAAGAAAAACCCGGCTGGATGTGAACGGCCATGTCTATATTAGGCACTTCCATATCCGTACTTCAGTTGGTGACCTTATTGGTCAAGACTCTGACAATTATCCATCGCTTCGTTTTGGGTAGTAAAGGCGGCCTTTTCCGCGTCGGTACCGAACAATCCCAGAGCCGAATCCAAACCAACCTTGTCCTGCATACCGTAAATATAGGCCTTGAGTTTGTTACATTTGTCGGACGGTTCTTGCACAAGTTTGTCCTTGAGCACCATGGCCAGTTCAACCTGGTACGCCTTTTGAATTTTGCCATCGGTCCACTCCAACGAACGCGTCGTGGTAAAGACCAAATTGGTCTTTTTCACCTTCTTCTTGTTCTCCGGAGCGGCATCTTCCTCGCCATCCTTAAGGGGAGAAGGATCCGACATCTCGGATTCCTCCTTGTTGGCAATCTCTTCCATCATTTGTGCCAAACTCAGTTGGATGATACCGTGAATATCCTCTTTGACGTTGACGCAATTTTTTTTGGCTTCCTCGGATATGGGCGCCTGCACGGAAAAGGTCGCAATTGCGTTTCCAAAAGCCGGCAAGCCGTATTTGAGGGCCTTTTTATTGTATTCCGCCAGCACGGCGAAGGTTCCCTGGTTCTGTTTAACGTCATCCGACGCACAATGGTAAAGGACAAACTGCGGTCAAACATGACAACGGCATTGGTTGGCTGGGCACCCGTGGTGGCATCCACTTCCATGCCTTGCGCCTCGTCGTTGGCGTCCTCGTCCCATCACAGTTGAAAGGGCCAGGCTTGGAATTTGTGAATGTTGTAGGGAAGGACCTTGAACCGGGGTGACAGGATAGCGGATTGCAGGGCCGCGCCACGGGCGACGGCTTTGTTGGCGTTGATTGTCATGGAGAGTACTTCCGTAGCTGCCGCGCCGGCTCCACTGTTGGTGAGGAATCCCGTGAGGGCCTATTTGACGGAACCGATGCGGGTCGAGCCACCCATAATTTCGACCGAGTGCAAATTGGCCGCCGTGAGTTTGCCTTTGGCCAAGGCCTGGACTAAGGGATCGAGTTGGACAAGGACAGCCCAACAATCTCAAGAACTGGAGAGCCGCAATGTGGTCTCTATGCACATCTTACCCCCACCAAAAAAAGAAAGAAAGAACAAAGATGGTACTATTAAAAACCAAAGACAGCAGGGAAGGTGTTTGGTGTGTTCCAAGAAGACCACATATGTTTGCTCTGTATCCAAAGATGTTGCGACAATTGAAAGCAAAGAACAATGGATTTGCTACACAACAGGAGGGCAGCTATGCTTTGCCCAACACCTGACTACCTTGCATGGTAGTTAAAGACTTTATAGTACTAATTGGATACAAGTAACTCCTAGTATTTATGGTAAAAGTGTGTTTCTTAACCATCATAGCTAAATCCCTATTATCTGTATAGTTTTGTACCGTGTCTACAGGATTGTCTACAGGATTTTGCCCATTTACTTATTTTTTTTGTGTCAATTGAAGGCAAAGAATCATAGATTTGCTACTTAACGGGAGGGCAGCCATGCTTTGCCCAACACCTGACTACTTTGCATGGTAGTTAAAGACTTTATAATACTAATTGGATACAAGTAACTCCTAGTATTTATGGTAAAAATGTGTTTCTTAACCATCATAGCAAAATCCCTTTTACCTGTATAGTTTTGTACCGTGTCTACAGGATTTGGCCCATTTGTTTCTCTATTTTTGCGTCCTCAGCTGAGGACAAATGCTTGCCTCAGCTGAGGACAAGGGCCGGTAGAATAGACACTAGATCGCAACTAACTGTAAACTGGTACGTCATATCTATTTTTACTGTTAGTCGCTCACAGTCAATCAGCAGCGAAGTCAGACAACCTCCGGGATGAACTTCAAATACTAACTGTAACAAGGGATACTCCACTGCCTTTTTGCGAAACGAAGACATACCATGCAACCATGAACCACTAGAAAGCCAGCCTCTTGTGAACTCTGATAGTCAAAGTCATTGAAAATAGCGCAAGGGCGTAATATGGGCGAGCTTGTGGCTCGGCCCCCCATTCATACGGCGTCGTATGATCGCCTGCAGCCAGACCGTCTATCCACAATTCTGCTTTTCCACGAAGACGATCCCGTCAACTATCGCTATAAAGTTGTAGTCGTGGACCGAATGCTGCTTCCCTCCACCCCCCTTCAATACGGGACTGCCGCATTTCTCATTCCAGCTGGACGGGAAGCTGAATACATCTTTGCTTCGGAGATTGGATTAAAATCAATAGCGGAATCTGCCAGCACGGCCCGACTGATCGCAATCAGTTTTGGAAGACATCATAGGTTCGGCTCGCAGATAATCGTTCAGGAAGAACTGTCGTTCGTCGTACAGGTTCTCTCTCGCCAAGGCACCTTTCTACCGAAACCACACCAGGAGCTGCTTGCCGAGGTTGAAATCCCATTCATGGCTGTAGATGGGATTGGAAATCGCCATATTGTTGCAGAAGGAGAGAGTCAAATTTCAGGCAAGTATCTTGTTGAGCAAGTCGATGTTGATGGAATGCAGGTCCGTCGACTATATTTTGCGAACAATCCTTTTGTAATTCAGTCAGAAGCTGTGCTGCGCGATCAGGGTCGGGTTGATAAGAGCTGTTCTGCGTTTGACTATCACAAAACTATGGCTGCCGGTATTCTGGCACTGGTTGATTCGGATGTTTTGACGCACGGTCTTCTGGTTGGTCTGGGGGGTGGTTGTTTCGTCAACTTGATTGGGCATCTCCTGAATGATCTTGAATTGTCGGTAGTCGAACTTGACCCTGCTATACTGAAAATTGCCGAAGAGCACTTTGATCTAGATCTGGAGAGCAACCGCTTGGACATCCGGGTGGGCGACGGCCTAGAGATCATGCCACTTACCCATGACGCCGTTTCGGGTTGTCCGACAACCTTCGCAAAAGAAAGTATGGCATTTGTTGCCATTGATGTTGATTCGAAGGACCAATCAGCTGGTATGTCATGTCCGCCAGAATCTTTCGTAGAAATTGAGTATTTGTCGAGGTTGGCTGAGCTTATCCACCCACATGGAGTTCTAGTCATGAATATATCTGCTCGAGATCCTGAAAAGCTAGATCATGTTTGTCGAAGAGTGCAACAAGTTTTTCGAAACGTTGCGCTGGCAGCACCTCACGACGGAGAGGGCAATGGGAAAAAGAAAGATATAAATATGGTTCTATTTGGGAAGCACGCCGTCATGGAAGTGTCAACATCAAAGCTTTGTCCACTGGTGGAACCTCATACTACCTATGAATCAGGGCCTGACCTAAAGAGGGCATTGGCAAATCTTGTTGCATGGAACGAAACAAAATCAATTGACACTGGTTCATCAAACAAGATTGGGCGAACCAAGACCACTCGACAGAAGAAAAAGCGTGGAAAGAGAAAATAAAACTGCGCTGAATCCACCAAGAAGTCGAGTTTGGCCGCAAACAAAATAGCGCAAAATTATTTTATCTGATCCCATCCAATATGCATTTGACAATGTAGAAGAAGCACAAACGTTTATATTTGATCCAGTCTAATTTATATTTGACAGGGTGAAGGAGCCCAATGTGAAAAGGGATGTGAACTCTGTAGAAATGAGAATACCGTATGTAATAAACTTCCCACTGGAGGTGTTCTGTTGAACAATTGGTTGGGAACCTTTGGCCCTGTCCAATCACAAACGTTCATTCAACTAACTCTTAACTTAGACTGAGAAAACTTTGTGTGTACAATGTAGAATTGCTAACCAATTTCACGGTCAGAGCTTGACTTGGGCCTTCTTTTGAAGCATGTCAATAGAATGTGATCAGAAGATGGTGCGAGAAATTTGAGCCGTCCAAGTGCAAAGATTATGCTAGCTAGCAAAGTGAGCTTTTTCCTACTGACTGTGACAATAATGTAAATTGATATGCTACCCCTACCCTTCTTCTAGCAAACCTAACATGTCAAAGATGAGCCTTTTCGTCCTAGAAAACTGGAACGAAAACGGGCTTGAATCGTGTCTAAGGACCCTACCCTTCTTTGAGGCACTGACCCGACCAACAAATGGGGCTCTCTAGCAAACCTAACAAGTAAAAATTGAGCTTTTTCGTACTAGAAACCACAATGATAACGAGCTAGAATTGTGCCTAAGGACCCGAAAGGATCCCGCATACTTTTGGAGACGATCGAAGGCGTAAACATTAAGATTATAGACTGGTCCAATATACTTAGGGATATGAACCCCAAATGTAAAGTATACTGCTTGACAAAGGGGTTTCTGGTCCTGACTGTGTGACTGTGACCTAAATTGATGATATGCTACTACCCCTACCTTACATTGTGGCACAGACCTGACCAATAAATGGGGTTCTCCAATTGGAGGTCAAAACCAACTCTGGCTATTTATTGATGAGGAAGAATTCTAAGAGTTGTGATATCCATTATTAGCAGTATCTACAAAACAATGTTGAACAATTCCCGAAACAATGTTGAACAACTCTGTCTGAAGCAGACTCATTGATGCATCAATGCTATCCTATCTATGTAACAATGGAAGAAAGAGAATGGTATAATTTTTATGGATGGAGAGAATAAATGGCAAGAGAAAAAAGGTATGTGGACAGAAAGAGACAATTTCTCTTGTGGAAAGAGAACCCACACGACACATCACCTGACCAGTCAAATGAGAGAGGTTCTATCATCTTGCTTTTTGTATGGGAGTATCCAAAATGTATATCCAAAGCATTTCACTAGTACCCAGTATCATCAGAGCCATTTCCAAGTCCTCACGCATATAGCAGCATAAACTCTTTTGATAGCGTTACTGTGAAGTGATATTCATTAACATATTTTTGGAGCTGTGTACTTTCTTTTGCTTTCAATGTTCTTTGTTATCTATCTTATATCCATATTTCCTAAGGAAACTAAACTCTCTCTTTTGACATACAGATGATGAATACTAGGGATGCCCACTTGTGTGTGATTGATGCAGTTCATCATACTCACTCACCACAGTCAAAACCAATTTTTACATAACAAGGGGAAAACAAAAGAATATTGCGCAACACACAATATTTTGCATTTGACAACATTCATATTCTCTCTCCGACAAAAGTAAAGGGGAATACAAAAATAATGGAACGCCAGGCCAAGCTTCACGGCCGTCGGTTCGGAAATACGCTTCCTAAATTTCAGAGTTCTTGCTACACATTTCGATCAAACATTTTGAACATCATGAGGGACAGACAGATGCAACCTTGCTGTAAGATTCGAAGCACTATGGACAGTTTCGACAGATAAAGTGATTGATATATTCGTAATACTGGGACAGTTTCGACAGATACAGTGATGATATTCGGGATACAACAGATAAAGTGATGATGTATTTGTGATAATGGACAGTTTCGACAGATATAGTGATGATATTTTCGGGATAAATTTGACAAGCACGTTCGATCGTCTGATCTACCAAACAAATCTATCATCAAAATACACGGATGTAAAATGGAAAAGCATGGCTGAAATAATGGAGAGAAGATGACCTAACGGAACGGTATTAACATGCCGCCGAAACGTCAGTCTGAATTAAGATTCGAAGCACTATAGACAGTTTCGACAGATAAAGTGATGATGTATTCGTCGTGATAATGGACAGTTTCGAGAGATATAGTAATGATATATTCGGGATAAATCTGACAAGCACATTCGTTCGCCTGAGCTAATCTATCATCAAAACAAACGGATGTAAAATGGACAAGCATGGCTGAAATAATGGAAATAAGATGACCTAACAGTATGGTAAAAGATGCCGAAATGTCAGTATCAATTTGGATATCGTGACAAATTTGAAAAACACGTTCGCCTGGGGATGTAAAATTTGTTTTAAAAAATGGAAAAACATGGCTGAAATGTCTATATAATGTCTATTTTTTCGTGACAAACAAACACGTTCACGACTGGGGTTGTAAAAGTTTGTTTGTAAAATGGAAAATATGGCTGAAATGTCTAATTTTCGAATATCAGTAATTACAGATGCAATGATGCAATTTAAGCAATAGTCGTTGAAGGAAAGTCAATAGATATTTTCGGATATCAGTAGATGCAATGATGCAATTAAAGCACTACATTGGGGGAAGCTCGATAGATGATAATTGAAAGCTGCAGGATCACGGTAGGCTTCTTGGAGAGCACTTTCTGGCTATCTGAATGATACCAAAAATCTCCGAAATACTGCGTAGAATGAATGCTTGTGAAAAATTGACAAATATAGATAGTTTCTGTCGACGCTAGTTTCCAATACAATATGATGGCAAGAAAGATGATAAAAACTAGTAAACGAAACATTCGTTAGTAGGATAGAAAATACTTTTTAGATAGGACAAATAAAATTTGACATCATTCGTTTATTTGGGATGTTAAAAAGTTTTTCTTCGAATGCAGAAGACCAAAGAAGGAACGTGAGCAGCTGATTGATTGATAAGGAGATAAGAATGCTAACAAGCCCAGAAAAAACGCACTAATAGACAATTTCAAATAAGACGTCCGTCAAAAGTTCTAACTTATGTTGCAACGCGCAATTTAAAAGGTAAAAACGGTGAAATCAAGGGCAAACATTCTTTTTTTCGAGAAGAATTCTGTTGTGCTTGGATACTCCAATCATTGATCTGACCTCTCCTCTCAAATGATTGCGGTCATAAAGGCTTTTTAGTGGAAGACATAGCCAATGTGCACATGGCTAAAGAGGATGTACAACAATTGCTTCTCAGATGAATTTGATGATGTAACAAAATCAGGATTTTCACTTTGGACGAGAATAATCTTCTACCGGATGTAAACTGTCTCGATACGACCCATCCTGATATAATAATTCACTGTCAATTTGTCATTGGTCCTCGCTGGTACCTTTGCTCTGGACTCAGATGTGATCTGGCTGGAAATGCATCATAATTTCTTCAAAAAAAGTGGAAAGAGAGACCCGTACACCACCTAAAAAATTGATGCAACTGGGACATACAAAACAAAGAAACGTTGCCTTTTCACATCGTTTAATGAATACACTAATTTTTACAGAAACTGGTAAAGGTTTAGTGTATTCGACAGTAATCTAGGAAGCCTAACAAAAGTATAAAAATCTATTTCCAAACATACGATTGCAGCGTTCGAAGAGACTCAATAAAAATTTCACAAGGATGCATGCAGATAATTTACAAATAGAAGGAGCTGGATATTCCTTTCCGTTTCATTTTAAATTCATTTACATTATGGACTGTGAGCAACGAGTTTTTTGAAATTGGAGCAAAATGATAGAAAGAAAAACGTGGTTGTGAAGCAATAAGCGAGTTCAAGGTCCAAAGAAGTAAATGAAGAAGCGTTGTCAACTGAGCGAAAGAAAATGATTGTTTTGTTGTCAATTTCGGTTGCCACGTTAGTTTTCGTTGCCGCTACTGATTCTGCAAAAAATGGGTCTATTGCTTAATTCAGCTCTAGCTCACACATTTCTGACTTCATTTCTTTTTATAATTGTTAAGCAACATAGATTTCGAGTTCTTCTCGAGCTGGTGTGAATCTATCGCTTTCTATTTTCACCCTTTTTGCCCTGGCCAACCGTTGTGACTGCCATTAAGCACAACCACTTGCTATCTATTTCTATTTTACTGGATGTACCAAAAAGGTGGTGATTTTGTCTCATCTCATCGAAATTGCACCTTTCGCCAAAGTATTTTCGATGAATGGTCGACGCAATGAAAAAAGCCTAATTCCTTGCAAAATATCTTCGTGTGTCAAGTCAATAAGTATATTGTGCTTTGCTGGTGAATGGTCGATCTAATAAAGTTTCCATTTTCAAGCTTAATTCTTTGCAAAGTATTCGTGTGTCAAAACGATAAGTAGATTGTGCTTTGCTGTTAGCCTCTCATCTCGTAAACATTGCAGGTGACAAAAATATATGTGTGGTGACGTACATTCCTTTTGCAAAGTACCTTTCATTGATCTCTCCCGTCTCTGCCCCTCCGACACATTCACCTCGAGGATTTATTTGACTCAGATCATGTGAATTGCAGAGTTAAACGGATTCGGATTTTTATAAGAGATTCGTCATTTTCATAACTTTTGTTTATCATTCATCTCTTGAGATTCTCTCAATTTGCGGCTATCAAATACAAAACAAACATACAATTTTTTCAAAACTTTTGTTCATCATTCATCTCTTGAGATTCTCTCAATTTTGCGGCTATCAAATACATACATATATTTCATCAAGCATTTCATTTCAGGGCGGCATTACAGGGCCATGGGTTTCACAAGATCGCATTTCTCATATGTGTTAAAGGGAGTCTATGAGTAGTTCAGTATTATGAGATATTTACAAAATGCAAATTGCATTTATAATATTAAAAGGGGACTGCATTGTAGTTTTGAGATTGCTACATGATTATTTAGGACTATTGTCACTTGTCACAAAGTTCAGTTTGACAAAGCTTTGAGCAAATGATTATTCAGGACTATTGTCACTTTAACACAAATTCAGTTTGACAAAGCTTTGAAGGGAAGCCTAGAAATATTTGTTCCATTCATGTTGTTGTTACAAGCAATGGTACATTACCACTTCACCTGTTTTCAACCACACTTTGCTGCTGGTTACTTATCATGATGGTAGCAATCAGCCAGATTTACTGGCCTATGCTGTGTGACATTGAGAATGAGGCAAACTGGACATGGTTTTGAGAACAGATGCCTAGAAATATTTGTTCCATTCATGTTGTTGTTTGTTACGCGGTATACACCAGTGTGCACCATTCGGACAGAAGCGCTGTTAGGGACAGAGCTTGGTAAACAGAGAGGGCGTTATGACGAACAACCGGCAATACACCTAAGAGGCTTAGGGACTGTAAAACTCTACTCGTTGGCGACGCTCCCCTCGGGTTAGGCAGCGGATACGAGGACCTGTGCGTAAACTAGCAGTACGGATCAAAGAACTTATAAAACAATGATTGAAGAATTAGTGCTATAAACTAGTTCTCGTTGCTTCTCTGATTTGCCAACAAAACAATAAAACTGAGAAACAAACTCAACCGTACACAAATATCTTTCTTCGGTCATAGTATTCCTATACCATGACCCGCGCTCACATATACTTATAGTGACACCGAGAATACCTTTCATAACATGCATGCCGTGGAAAATGGAGCGCATCCATTTACATCCGTTAGGCAGGCAATAAGTATTGTCTGTCCCACTCCGTTGCAACCGTCAGAACACGACACGTTCCGTTGCGTTCTCTCCAACGCTTGATACATCATTGTATCTAGGGACTCCATACAATAAGACCGAACTAACTCCCATACGACTCACTTCATTCTCAGGAACACTCCAACTGCCATTCACCGTGTTGACATCCAACTGACGGACATCATTAGAAGACATGTTGCATGGTACTATACCGTGATATTGTTACAAGCAATGGTACATTACCACTTCACCTGTTTTCAACCACACTTTGCTGCTGGCTTGTTGTTACTTACTTATCATGATGGTAGCAATCAGCCTGTTACGGAGTACTACCAAAGCACAACCGAGGACGGATCGCTGTTATGACAGTGTGTGGTAAACAAAGGTGGGCGTTATGACAAACGACCTGCGATACACCTAAGCAAGCTTAGGGACTGTAAAACTCACTTGCTGACGACGCTCCCCACGGGTTAGACAGCGGATGCGAGGACCTATGCTATAATAAAATATTTGGATCAAAGAATTTCTAAAACAATGAGTGGAAAATTACATGCTACAAACTAGTCAATCTGTTGTTCAGTCCAGTGAACAATCCCACAAAGTGCCAGCGCATCATTGATCTTCCACAACTTCCATAATCTCAATAGACAATCTTTCTCCCACATGTATATATACCTCCAGAACTATGAGTCCCATGCACAACACCTATGGTGAGTAGCTGTTCTTCTTCAGTCCCACCATGTGTCTTGTGATAGCCCCTTTATTGCTTCAATCGTATTTTCGATGTTCCAATTATATCCCAGTCCATTTTGGTCGTGTAAACCGACAAGTGGAGACTAAGCACATGCGGCTCCGGAAACATAGCAATTGTACAAACGCTTCGATTATTGTGAGTCCACGTGGCCACGGAACAAGGCTTTGGTATCATTTCTGTGCGTGCCTCCTTAACTCCATGTGCATAGTTTTGATTCACACTTGCGACATCCGTGTTTAGTGAATAATTTCCACAAGACATGTCGCAAGGAGGTAAACCACAACAGGGTAACTCAAATACGGTATATTTGCGCAATAAGGCCGACACAAACTCCATATGGGACACGTAACCGCTGCGTCCATCGGATTGGCTCACACTTAGACTTTCCTTACCAAGTGGAAACTGTCCGAGGGACATGCCGCAAGGTAGTGTACCGTAACACTCCCCATCGGCCTGTCTTGATGCTATAGATGTCCTTGCCTCACAATTTGATTTGTCCCCCTTCCCAAACAGGAGAAGGTTGACAAGTGGCCACATTTGTAGAAAATTCCAAAACTTGCTGAGCACATCATCTTTGTTCTCACCACTAAGGATCTCACCACTTAGGATCTTCAGAGCATAGGTAACATCATCTGGGATTGCCTTGCAAACTTGCGGGTAGGACAATGAGTTATGCCGTATGTTGATGAGACAAAGAACTCCTGTCACGGAATGCACTGTTATCATGTCGTGAGAAATGTGCCTTCCGTCATGCTTGACATTGTAGACCATATGGATGAGGATATTCTTGTACTCTTCCGGTGCGTTTGAGACTTGGTTGCTGTGCACCAGATCCTCCTGTTTCGCAATAAAAATGTTATGCTCACAAAGCTTGCCCCTTTCAAAGCTCTTATCATCCTGCCAGTTGCTATTTCCATTTGACTTGTCAATAGCTACAGCTTTGTTAGGGTCATGAGGGAGTTGGCACTCAGATTTGAAGACAGGGGAATGTTTAAAGCACCTCAGACAATCTTGGTCAAGAAGTCCTTGAAACTCTTCAACTCTAGTTGCAAACCAGTCGGAATGATTCCCTCCCAATGTGTCTAGTAGATCTTGGTGTTTAGCATAGGTAGCACATATTTCAAGGTTGTTGACCTGTATGGCATCTAGCAATCCGTAGCTAGGTCCCCAATCAAACACATGGTATCTAGAACTTTCGTAGATTTCTGACATGTGTGAAGAGGGGAAAGGTCCTTTGCATGCGACAATGCCCTCAATACACCACGGTCCGTCTGTGTCTTGCAACTTTTCATCTAGATTGGTTTCGTGATTGTCTAGAACTTCGTTGCAAACTAGAGTTTCATCATACTTGTCATCACTGATTACAAGTCCCTCCGAAATTTTTTCATCAGATGGTTTATCACATTCCAGAAATTTTCCTGTATTGCATTCACACAGTTGCTCCCCATCATCCTGAGTATCAGTTGGGAAAGTTTGCCGTTCACGAAATAGCTCCCCATCATCCTGACTGTCGGTTAGAAAAGTTTTTCCAATGAGGTTGTCAGGAGTGAAACCAGGTAAACCCTTAAAGGCACAGGAATTGTTGGTTTCAGTTCCAAGGGGCTTGACAAAGCTGATGGGTTTAGGAATACTCTCCCCATCCTGTGGCATAAGGTCAAGGTTGGTTGCTCCGGATCTCAATGCAGAATGTACACTCGAACAGTACGTGATTGCATTGGTGTTGTTGACAGACAGGGTAGTTGCATCTTCTTTACAATAAACAGGTTTCTTCTGTCCGTTCAAAACCGACCAAGGTTTGTTAGGTATGCCCGGGGCGCTCGAAGAAGATGTTGTAGTGGTCAATACGCTTGAAACTTGGCCAAGTGCCGACCGTTTATAGAAGGCAAAGTCACTACTGGTCAACTCAACGAGCTCAGAATCGTCTAAAGAACTTCCCTTTTTCCGTTCAAGTGAGGCCTGCCAACGTAGAAAATGGCGAAGGATCTGTCGGTGTGCCATGAGCAATGGGGTCCACTGGGGGTTGTCATTGGTGTCCAAGCTTGTTGGAGGAACATACCCAAAGGTACCAAGTTCATTCTCACAAATACCGAGAAGGTCTTCCACGGTATCATACCCTTGCTGAGCAAAGCTAAGCCGAATCGGATGCCCTTGGGGAATTGAGAAAACTTTATCCAAAAGATGCGAGAAGACTGTGCTGCTGGTCATTTGTCCAGTGCTTGCTAACATGATGGGTTGGGTAGCCAAACCAATAAGAAAGGTTCTTGCGGTTCTCAAAACGAAAAAAAAAAAAGAACCACTTTATGGGTTTGGGTCCCTTGCCCTGCCTCCGTAGGCAGTGTTTGTTCCGCACACACGCAAACACGAAGTGTCGGGCGTTTGATAGTCCCCCTGTACTATTTTAAGCCGGGTTGTAAGCCCGTCCCAACCGGAATCAGGGTTGGAGTCCTTGAGCCTATTGGTATTTCTACCTCACCCAACTATAGCAACCCGACGTCACGAAACAACTTGTTGTCAAACCCTGAAGACTCCAAGGGGCTCTCGACACCCGTGATTCCGAGGAAGTAGGGAGGCCACAGAAACTTATTGACAAACCCTGAAGCTGTACCAGTGGGTTCTCAATACCAGTTACCGTGAGGAAGTAGGGTAGCAGCTTCCAACCAATGCGTTACACAAGCCGATAAATACCCCACTTAAGGTGGCACCTCTGACACTTGATGTAACAAACAAAAGATGTCAGCAGTTAGTAACCAAACAATGTACACCAAGTACGAAGTTTGGAAACCGTCTTGAGCGAAGACCTCAAGATGTGTTTACCACAAACGACTGTGCAATGGGCAGCAGTGGTTTGACGTGCTGTCAAGACTGTTAATCTGTTACGGAGTACTACCAAAGCACAACCGAGGACGGATCGCTGTTATGACAGTGTGTGGTAAACAAAGGTGGGCGTTATGACGAACGACCTGCGATACACCTAAGCAAGCTTAGGGACTGTAAAACTCACTCGCTGACGACGCTCCCCACGGGTTAGACAGCGGATGCGAGGACCTATGCTATAATGCAATATTTGGATCAAAGAATTTCTAAAACAATGAGTGGAAAATTACATGCTACAAACTAGTCAATCTGTTGTTCAGTCCAGTGAACAATCCCACAAAGTGCCAGCGCATCATTGATCTTCCACAACTTCCATAATCTCAATAGACAATCTTTCTCCCACATGTATATATACCTCCAGAACTATGAGTCCCATGCACAACACCTATGGTGAGTAGCTGTTCTTCTTCAGTCCCACCATGTGTCTTGTGATAGCCCCTTTATTGCTTCAATCGTATTTTCGATGTTCCAATTATATCCCAGTCCATTTTGGTCATGTAAACCGACAAGTGGAGACTAAGCACATGCGGCTCCGGAAACATAGCAATTGTACAAACGCTTCGATTATTGTGAGTCCACGTGGCCACGGAACAAGGCTTTGGTATCATTTCTGTGCGTGCCTCCTTAACTCCATGTGCATAGTTTTGATTCACACTTGCGACATCCGTGTTTAGTGAATAATTTCCACAAGACATGTCGCAAGGAGGTAAACCACAACAGGGTAACTCAAATACGGTATATTTGCGCAATAAGGCCGACACAAACTCCATATGGGACACGTAACCGCTGCGTCCATCGGATTGGCTCACACTTAGACTTTCCTTACCAAGTGGAAACTGTCCGAGGGACATGCCGCAAGGTAGTGTACCGTAACACAGCCAGATTTACTGGCCTATGCTGTGTGACATTGAGAATGAAGCAAACTGGACATGGTTTTGAGAACAGATTGCAAAGAAGGATGGGGACCATGGCTTTTGTTGCTGATTGTGATGACTATGGTATTCAAAGTTGTGCATTCCAAGTTATTGTCAGAAACATGGGAACCAAGGTTACTAACTCATGATGGTAATAATCAGCCAGTTTTGCTGGCCTATGCTGTGTGACATTGAGAATGAGGCAAACTGGACATGGTTTTGAGAACAGATTGCAAAGGAGGATGGGGCCATGGCTTTTGTTGCTGATTGTGATGACTATGGTATTCAAAGTTGTGCATTCCAAGTTATTGTCAGAAACATGGGAACCAAAGTTACTTACTCATGATGGTAATAATCAGCCAGTTTTGCTGGCCTATGCTGTGTGACATTGAAAATGATGCAAATTGGACATGGTTTTGAGGACAGATTGCAAAGGAGGATGGGGCCATGGCTTTTGTTGCTGATTGTGATGACTATGTGGTATTCAAAGTTGTGCATTCCAAGTTATTGTCAGAAACATGGGAACCAAGGTTACTTACTCATGATGGTAATAATCAGCCAGTTTTGCTGGCCTATGCTGTGTGACATTGAAAATGATGCAAATTGGACATGGTTTTGAGGACAGATTGCAAAGGAGGATGGGGCCATGGCTTTTGTTGCTGATTGTGATGACTATGTGGTATTCAAAGTTGTGCATTCCAAGTTATTGTCAGAAACATGGGAACCAAGGTTACTTACTCATGATGGTAACAATCAGCCAGTTTTGCTGGCCTATGCTGTGTGACATTGAGAATGAGGCAAATTGGACATGGTTTTGAGGACAGATTGCAAATGAGGATGGGGCCATGGCTTTTGTTGCTGATTATGATGACTATAGTATTCAAAGTTGTGCATTCCAAGTTATTGTCAAAAACATGGGAGCCAATTTTGGGCATTTTGTGTGGCACATGATTGCCACATATGATCATGGTGTCAAGAGAGAATTTCCTATAGAGTTTCTGCTGCAGTTAATTTGTCAGCGCAATGTTGGACAAACAAGTTGTTGGACAAATGGGTTGTACAATATTTTTCTACAGAATCTAGAACATTTGGATAAAGAAGTTGCAGATTGGCTTCATGAATGGCAAGAGCAATTTGCAAGGTATTTATTCCCTTTTGAAGGGAAGCCATGCTTTGGAAAGCAGCCCAACAATGCTGCTGAATAAATGAATAGTACACTTGAGGAGCTCCAACAGCAGCCAATCCTTGACTTTCTTGTGGGTATACCTCATTGGATAATTTACTGTAAGAAACAACATGTGGGGTGTTCTTAACTTTCAAAACAATGGGTTCAAGAGGGTTTCTGCATGACAGAATTGCTCAACAGAAGCTTGTTTCTTGCAAAGATGTGGCTCGGAAGTGGGCTGTTCTTGTCACCTACAATGAAGGCTACCTTTGGAGGTCTCAAGTTTCACATTCATGCAGCAATACTCCTGGGTCTACATTGGATGTTGAGGTCAAAGCAAGAGCTTTCCAAGCTCAATGTCCATGACATTATAAGGAGGAGTACGGCCAATCTTGTTTCCATTGCATGGCTCTTATTATCTTTGCTAAAATTGGACCAAATGACAAACAATGGTACCACTCTGTTTATCACACCAGCACATACCAATTAATGCACAAACTACAAATTCTGTCAATTTTGTTGCTAGGAAAATTGGCTTTTTGAAGTGCTTTAGCCACCAGAACACAAGGTCAGAGGAGGAAGACCCAGAAAAAACAGACATGAATCAACATCAGATGGCATGCATAGTGGCTGGGCATACACAGCACACTTGTAACGGATTCTTCTATACTCATGCAATGTATTGTTGATACAATGAGAGAGTAAGATGAATAAAGGCGAAAGCCTTGTAAGGCCCCGATTGTATTGTAATTAATCGGTAACTCAATTGGTTTGACCTCGACTGAATCTAGAATTGTGAGTAGAGACAAATATGGATGTAATCTTTTCGAGTGCAAACAAATCCCTTGGAGCTCCCTTAGGAGTCTCAGTAGAATCAGTACTACTCTCCACGGATAGTCACATCACTGGGATAGTAATGTTCTGGTCAATTGTATTCAAGGAGACCGTAGCCTCTGTACTGTCTTCTATGCATTGATCCCGCAGAATCCAGATGACTGCAAATGAATGCATTTGAATGCAAATGAATGCAGATGAATCCAGATGAACATGAGACCCCTTGATTGTGTGCAGACTTATCTGCTTTGATTCAATCCCAGTTTGTAGACGTGGAGAAGGTATTTTCTTTACCTCTCAAGGGACAACCATAATAGAGAAAATTGCTTATGTAAAGATGATTTCTTGGTCGGCAAGACATGTCGTCTTGCGTGTCACAGCTGCTGCATCCTTAGATGCACACACATGTCACTTCGCACTGTCTTCGCAAATGACATTTCGGTAATGACCCGAAAAACATTGCCTCTATCCGCAGCGTTGTACAGACAACAACTGGGACAGTAATAAGGCTGGCAAACATGGCCAATATTCAGAGCTAGGCACTATGCTAGTTGAATGTTCCAACAACAATAGCTATGACAATTGCTCACCTTAGTGGCAAATTGCAGTATTGTGTGGCTATACTTTATCACTTGCCCCAAACCAAGCACTGAAATAACATATTTCAATTATCAAAAATGTGTTGTGCAATATGCTGAGTCTGAGGCTACACTATCTAACATGTAAACCAAAGAGAAGGAATCAGGAGAAGAGGCTTGTAATTTTCATCTGATAGAGAATAATTCTAGCATTGACTTGACAGTTGCGTAAACAAAAGCATTGATGGGAGCATCAATTGGCCTGGTGGGACTGCTCCTGGAAACACCCATACTGAGGTCAAAGTTGTATCCACTGAGAATACTACTAACTTGAACTTGGACCTTGGGTAGCATTGTGGATACCAAGCAATGTTCTCAATCTACATGGCTGTTACCTTTTTGGCCCTGACATCCTCTATGCCATCACTATCTCCATGGAAAAGCCCATTGAGATTTCCATTGGGCAGTCCAACAGAGGTGCCATTGCATATGCCCTTGGTTTCTCCACCATGACACCCCTCTGGTGTCCCCTTGCTATGCCTTCCCAACTGCCTTCCAGTGGAAACTGTCTTGAGCAAAGACCTCAAGATGTGTTTACCACAAACAACTGTGCAATGGGCAGCAGTGGTTTGACGTGCTGTCAAGACTGTTAATCTGTTACAGAGTACTACCAAAGCACAACTGTAGGACAGATTGCTGTTAGGACAGTGAGTGGTAAACAAGGTGGGCGTTGAGACAAACAACCTGCAATACACCTAAGAGACTTAGGGACTGTAAAACTCAACTTGTTGACAACGATCCCCATGGGTTAGACAGCGGATACAAGGACCTATGCATAGAATGCAATTTGAATCAATGAACTTATAAAGCAATGAGTGGGTGATTACATTCTACAAAATAGTCAATCTGTTGTTCAGTCCAGTGAACAATCCCAAAAAATGCCATCCAATCTTTGATCTTTCACAGCTGCCATAGTCTCAAAAGGCAATCTTTCTTTCACATGTATATATACTTTTGGAACTATAATTGCTTGCACAATACCTACAGTGAGTAGAGGATCTTGTTCAATCCCACCATGTGGCTTGTGGTACTCCTTTTGTTACTGCAATCATATGTTCCAATTGTATTTCACTGTACCTTGGTCTTGTAAACTGACAAGTAAAGACTAAACACATGCTCCTCCAAAAACATAGCAATTGTACAAAGGCTTCCTTTATTGTGACAGAAAATGTATCAAAATTTTCTAAGACATTAGTTTGATGCCAATTTGGCTCAATAAAAACAATTGAGAATGGAGACAAATATATCAGATGTGACCAAGACTACTTGCAAGCCAGTTTTGTCACTTAAAGTTGTGGTCAGGGTAGGATGTATGAAAATTGCTGTTTGTAAATCTTTGAAGATACTTACTTCTTTCATTCCAGCTTACACTTTAAAAAGATCCAATGACAGTTAACTGTTCAGGGTTGTAGACTGGTGGGTTGAAAGTATGATGCCTTCCAGGAATGTAATACATATTTTGTGAACCATTTTTGCTCCATCCTTTTCTCCCATAAAGCTGAAATGTTAAGCAATGTAAACCAGTGAAAGTTATGCTGAGCAATTTTATACTGTAAGTGCCTCTTTCCACACAATTTGATCTTGCTGCAAAATAGGAAACTCTCTTTTGGTTTTTCCATGAAGAGCTGGTCTCCTGTGTGTGTGGTGTGTGGGTGGATGCTGTAAAGAACCCCCTCACTTGGGTTTGTTTGGATCCATTCCATCAGAACTTTTTGATGCTTCGATAATTTCCTTCCAATTTATGTCTATTATATGATGATTGTAAAAGTTGAGGCAGCTGTTGATAAAGTAAATCATGCAAGAGCACAGCATTAAAGGTACATACCAGGTTTAAAGTAGATTTCCCCTAGACCAGGTCCAATCGAGCGGATAAAGGCTGCTCCGGATAAAACCGTGAAAGGAGGAGGATATCAAGGGTGAAAGGCCCAGTCAGAGGGAAAAGCCAATGGCCGCAGCATGGCTTCAGAACAAAGGTGTCCATTTCAGCTTACCTCGTAAATCTTTCTGTAGAATTCGGCGCTTTTCAGGCAATGCCGCAAGACGTCTACGAGCAGACGGGAACAGGCGCATGAAGAATGGGCGCAAATCCATCAAGTCCACCATCCCTTGAAAATGGTACCAACTACATTAGTGACAACAGAATGGGGCGCACGCTTTCGGAACCGCATCAGACAATACAATACATACCAGCCTCTGCAGCAACGATTCCTGTGTATGAAAACAGAGGCATCGAAAGAATCCCCAAAGCAATTGTCGGCCGATCCAATTCAGTTAGAAAAAAGAGAAGAAACCCGTAAAACATCCACATCAAGGGCACCATGACAATACAAAACATGACCTTCTCGGTTAGCATCACATCGTATCCATGAATTTTGACTTTTGACTTGGCAAGGGCACGCTTTCGGCGCTGTTCGGCATACAAACCAGCTAGTACACCGACTGGGAGATTCAAAAGCATAACTGGGACGGCTGCTAGAGCGACGAGAAGCAGGAGGTGAACTATATGATACGGAAGCTGCAAGAAAGAAAGTACGACATCACCGTCGACTTCCTTGACGTTCATTGTCGCATCGAGATGTTCACCGACCAAGGCATTCACTTGGTAGTCTTTCAATCCCAAATGCTTTAGCTCGTTTCTATACTCGACGACACGGCTTTGAAGATCTAACCATTCTGTCGGTGGCTTGCCGTTTGTCATGAGAAGAAGTCTCTTGTAACCTTCTGCAAACCGGCGACTCAGATCTTGCTTCTCCGAGATATTCATTGGGCCTGTCTTCCTTTGATATAGACGTCTTGCGGTATGGATGAGTTCTAAAGTCTCAAAGTCTGGTGTCGAAACGATTACAGATTTCATTGAGGTCTCAATATTTTCAAGCAGTTGGTTGCACACGTTGCGTCTTCGTAGTCCTCCGGCTTCATAATCCGGCATTGTCTTCGGGTTGAGAGAGATTGGTTGGCCATATTCAATCACCGCCCGTCCGCGCCAGCGATGGGCCCTAAAATAGTTCAAGCCAACAGGAACAATGGGGACACTCTGTCCAATCTTCTCAAAAGCAGAATAAGCAATGAGGGCAACACCTGCTTTCAAAGGTAAAAGCTCCGTTCTGTCATGGCTACCTCCTTCCGGAAAGATTCCGACAGCCCCTCCTGCTGTAAGCTTATCCAACACCTTTTCGAAGACTACCTTGGTATCGACACGTCCTAAAATGTCATAGCCAACATTCTCGTCAGGAAGTGGGACACCTTCAGGGAAATCAATACCATCCACAGTCATTTTATGGTCGCCTTCAATATTCAAGACTTTTAGCCCAACCGCACTACCTTCGATTCGAATCTTGTCTCCCGGGGATAAGTCGGCCACAAAAAATGTGTTTCTCCCAATGACCAAAATCGTCCTTGTGTCTCTATCCAAAGTAGCAAGTGAAACCATCCCATTTCCTCGCTTAGCGGAGTCCTGCGCACGTTTGACCGGCACAACATCCATTGCCCACGCGATATCACCAACAATACGGCGCCTCCATGAGGCCTCCGCCATAAGGTAGCTAATTTTATGTTCGCAAGTAGAAAATACCATGACAGCGTCCATGAACTGATTTGCATGATTGACCGTGAATATACAAGGACCAAACCGAGGTATGTTTTCTCTGCCTATGACTTGGACTTCCCGGAAGAATATGCTTAGTATGGAATGAAAAAAAATTTTGACTGAAAAGTAGAAGACCTCCTTGATAGAGCTGAAGAAAATGTACGCCATCAATAAAATACACAAAGTTGCAAAATGCCATGGAGCAATTGAAGGGAAAACATGAACGACGACCTTTACAGGATTGATTCTAACCAAGAGACAAGGGGAGTCAGATAGATGATTTGAAAGGATGGTCAAGCGAGTTTGCGACTTAAGTTGAACTTACTCATCGATTGTCAACAAAAGCAAGACGAAAAAGACTGCCAGCTGATTGACGGCTCGCATCGCCATGATACGTATTGCGAGGATAAAGCAGAAGGACTGAAAAGAATTAAGCTAGGCTCTTTCGTTACGCTATTTTGTTCCGTGACAAAAAAAATATTGTAAAAGCTGTACTTCCAAAGTGGCAGGTAGGAAGATTTGCGATTAGTACTGGCTACGATCGTGTCGTGTTTTTACCGATCGCATTGAAAGTGTACGAACAGAACAGTCTGTTCCAGACGTAGGATCGTCGAGATACGGATCAAGTGGATTATTATGTTACTACTTTTAGGAAGGAAATCGCGTAGCAAGTTATTTTGTTGATTTACCTGCCCGTGAATCTGACAGCGCCGGTCTCACAAAACTTTATAGTTAACTGTAATGTAACTGCAAATCCATGAATGTAAAACACCCGGAAACACTCCACTAACATATGACTGACCGGAACGCTGTCTCGCGGAGCTACCTATGCATTCGCGTTTGATGCTAGATTCAAGCCATCCTCGGTTTTCTTTACAAAAAGTCTTCGATGAACAGCTCTCAACGTTCTGATTTGCAAATAGTAAGATTATTTGTAGAACACCTCTCCAGCATTTCCGTATAAGAATAGTATAACTGTAAGTATGAAGCCGACCGAACTATCACATTGCTTCTATTGTTGTACATCATGGACAGGGAGCATCCAAGTAGCCTAGAGAAAGGGGATTTAAGGTGATTGCACTATTCAAAAATATTGATGTCATATGCAGCAAAGATCTGACACCTGCGGCACTCATCGTAGGACGCTGTAGCTACCGTCTGTCTAGATGAAGTCTTTACCAAATCGCAACAGTGTGATTTCTTGACGTCTGCTTTTGATTGGTCAAAGGCTTTGTGAATTCTATAATGAGGATTACCAAACTTGTTCGCTGTAGTTTGCTGAAGAAGATGTCAGGTGCCTTGCTTCAAACGGTGTTTCTTCTTATTTGGTGTGCCAAAGTCAGCTGGTAGCTCTTTCGCCAGTATATGTTCAGCAGATAAGTTGTCTTTCGAAACGGCTGCCGCCGCTGTCGCGGATTCCGAGCGGGCTCGTTTCTTTTTCTCCTTTTTTGCGGGAGATTTCGTTCCTCTGGCTAGACTGTTGTCGTCATTCTCGGTACCCTCAACGCTCTCTTCGACTTTCATTGGATAAGGTGATTCATGTCCGTCACTGGACGTGCTCTTTGTGAAGCTACCAGCCCCATGCCTCCCCGGAATTGCCGGCTGTCGCAATAAGGATTTTTTGTTAGTGCTGTTTTCCTTTCGGGAGTTGTAGGACCCACCGTCAGTAACCTGAAGTTTGGGCGCGGCCATGGGGATCGCCGGTGTCGTAACATACCGGTCCTTCGTGGGTTCTCCGGCCGCTGATCCGTGCTGGCGGAGACCTTGGTTCATTTCTAGAAGCATTTTCCTAGCCTTTTCCACGTCTTTTTTGGTGACCTTCGAAGCATCCATTCGCAAATCCTTGTCCGTGAGCGTGTCTTCAAAAGCTTTCGCGAGGAGCAAGCATTCTTTGGCATTGAAGTAGGTAGGGTAAGTCGCCCCTGTGTTCTTGCTTTTGCCGCTGTTCGAATTGATTTTGTAGTCGGACTCGGAAGGAGATGTAGAATCATGGGAGTTGGATTCCCCTCGGGCGGACATTTCGTCTTGGGCGTGCCTCATAATCTTGGAAGCCTCTCGCATGTCTTTTTTCGTGTACTTGGAAGCATCGATTTTCAGATCATCGGCCGTCAAAATTTCATCGTATGCTTTGGCCAGCAAAATGTATTCCTTTGGATTGAAGGGCAAGATCCGCCGTCCCGCTTTGTTACCGGTAGCAGGTTTTGCTTCGGGACCGCTGCTTTTGCTCGAAGAGAGGTCAACAGAAATCCGGGGGCGGACTCGCTTGGAATCCGCGGTGGCAGAAAAGGGTTTCCTCTTTATGATATTGTCTTTTAGCAATGATTTGGGATCAGAGGCTTTCGTGGCTCTAGAAGGTTTTACATTTTTCAGTTTTGAGTCGGCGCCAGTGGTAGAAGGTGGTGTGGAAAGGGTTGCTAACTTTGGCTTCTTGGTGGCTACGGTTTTCTTGGAAGGTGCTGGAGCCTTGGCTTTCGACACAGTTGCAGACGACCCCATAAGGTCCTGAGTGATGCTTTTGCTTCTTGCGACCTTGGCTTTCAACGATGGGGAGCGATTGCTATCTTCGAGTGGCAACGACCGACCTTCTAGCAATTTCGTCTCCATTTCCTCCGACCGGGTCATCTCGTAAGTGTGATCCTCCCGAAACGACAAAAGAAGGACATGTTGACGGTCAGTAGGATGGTTATTCGCTGAGCCACTTGTTTCCAATAGAGAGGGCGCACGACTGTTACCGCTGTTGGCGCGCCGGTCAACGTGTACAAAGACAGCTTGTGGTTGCGGATTGGGTTCCACAGCAGCCGCGGCCAAGTGTTCCCACAAGGGGTCGCTGGACAACACTTTTCCATAGTTCTGTATACGGGCGGTTTCGTCCGTATCCAACGGAGCCACGACGGCGTCCACACCAACGCGTGGAATAGATGAGCGATCCACCGGCAGATTAGCAATAGTAGGGGGTATTTCATCACTTCTTTTGAATAAGACGAGCGTAGCGTATCCGCACCCGTAGTCAATCCAAACGGCACCAGCTCCGGTACTACTACTCGCGCTGGTAGATGGTGACGTTTTTGCGCACTGGGCGAGTCTTGCTATCCAAGAGCCTTCCGATTCAACCGTTTGACGCAAAACTTCACTAACCGTAACGATTCGCCCATTGCGATTGGCTTGGACGGCAACGCGAATCAAGGGGACAAAGTTCTTGTCCTTTTCTTCATCATCGATTTGAAAACAAACCTTGGCGATGATAACGGAATCGGGTGGAGCGGTAACAGGAGCCGTCGGCGGCGGTGGTGGTGGATAGTACGACGACGGTGGCCAATGGGGGTGGTACATTGGAGATGTTGGAACCGGGCTGGTAGTCAAAACCCGGTCTATGAAAACGGTGCAAGAATACGTCCGTGTTGGTACTGGACGCAATCAGCGGAGTGCTGTGTAACTTACTACTGTAAATGATTTGGAACGTGAAAAAGTCTCGATCGCACAGTTGGCTGCCTTTCAAGAAAAAGGCCCAAAAAGTACGACGGCGCTTGGTACGTCTAACGTATTCTATTCAAGCGTGAAGTAATCGCGGTCAGCCGTCTCTAGTAATGGAAGACAGGTTTTTGTTGGGCGGGGTGTTACATTTCAGTGGTTGGGGAAGTCACGTATTTTCTCCCCAAACCGGCTCCCGTACTTTTTCTAGTGTATTTACGGGAGTTAGGGTTAGGGTTTTCGAAAATCCTGTGACACACACACACAAAGGGGATTTTTACAGTGCTCGAACTGCAAGGTATTGCTTGTGACTATTTTGGGAGGGAGCGAGATATCTGCGCGTAGAACGCGATTTTTTCGCGTGGCCAGGGATTTGCGAAACGTACCACCTTTACTTTTTTGGATTCTACGCGGTAGAAGAGACCAGACGCCTACTCTTATACTATGAGTAAATCTCTGACGCGCAAAGAGAGTATTGATTTCTACCGTGCAAAAATACATGAATTTGACTTTTACCGTGTGCGATTATAATAGCCAAAGTCGAAGTACAACGTGGCGACAGATCCATACCCAAATTGCTGGTAGAGGGGATTTCCTAATGAAACACCAATAAAACTATCCTCTCTCGCTAGCTTGTCATAATTACTTTTGACCTGACCGCGAGAGAAAATGCCACTGTGCAGGTTGTTGCTCCGCAGGAAAATAGTACTACGTACCAACCAACCTCGCACTAGTAGTATGGTAGTCAGTAGATTTTTTGTCGTTCTCACAGTCAGTCACTGGCAGGTACAGGTTATATCGAAATTCACTGGCAGTCTGATCTCCCTCGCACTCAAATAGCGATCCTACACCGTACCTTGATTGGTCGACATTCTGTCATGAAATATTGGAGGGACGATCGACGAACGACACCCAACAAACGCAAATTACGGTACGGTACGGAAAAACCAATCTCTAGCTAGCTAGCTAGCTCTAGTAGTAGTAGGGGAATATGCGAGGTGAGTGTCAAAGTGTCAAGCCTGGTTTTTGGCAAATAGGTACATGTGCGAGTGCCACCCTCGGCCCCCACTGAATAGTACGTTCGTCCAGGGTTCCGCTTTCGCAGTAAATGGCCACCTGCTGCTCACCTTCCAATGGACAACTTACTTACATACTTACAGATACTCTTATTATCCGGAGCAAAGAATAGCAGCGACGCACTCCGCACACGACCTTTCCATCAACAACGTGGCGATGACTCGTACCCTCCGGAGAGGAAATCAGCTTTTCTCCGTAGCCGCGGTGGTCTGGGCCTACGCGTACGTCAACTGGAATAGTAATCCCTACAAGTTGTTGAGGACGGCCGAGGCGTTGGCGCCTCCCATCAGCTACAGACGGACAGTGTCACCGCTGGGCTACACGTATCGGACGGATGCGTCTCGACGAATACAGTTCTTTCCGTTGACTGCGACTAGAAGCACCGGTTCCGCCGTCGACACCGTCAAAAATGGCGACCAAGACTCTTCGATTAGCGTACCGACCGGCAAACGTTTCGTGGCGCGTCAACTAGCCTCGCTCCCCCAACGCGCCGTGCGCATCTATTCCGAATACGTCAGTCGACTATGGAGAGAAACCAATCCCGAAGCTCGTCAAATTATATCCCAAGACAAGGCCGCTACCGCTATTCGTCGGGTGCAGCATCTGATCCGAGGCGAGCAGCTGGCGGGGGTCGTCTCGTGGGAAGAAAAGAACGGATTGGCACTTGCGTGTGACCACGTTTTGGAAGCCATTGAGCAGGCCCATCGAGAGACGGCGCGCAACATTTCCGCCCCCGTCACGAATGGAATGGACATGTCCATCGAGTCAAAGCCCACAAGCAAAACAGCACCACCTCCTACGTTGCAGAAAAAAAGCCGCTCGGTTTTGTTCGGTGCCATCATGGGTGCCGTAGTAGCGTGCTGGGTCTTTTCGGGAAACTACATTTTCACCGGCTTATTCACGCTCATGACCTTGCTTGGTCAATTGGAGTATTACCGCATGGTCATGGGGACCGGAGTCAATCCGGCACGGCGCATATCGGTCTTGGGGTCCTGCTCCATGTTTTTGACGGCCCTATTTACACCGAGTCTCCACGAAATTTGTTTGCCCATATTCGGTCTCTACGCCATGATTTGGTTCTTGACCATGAAACGGACCGTCACTACAATTCCGGAAATTGCCACGACTTTTACCGGTATGTTTTATTTGGGTTACGTTCCTTCTTTCTGGGTCCGTATACGGATACTAGGTACCCAAGAACCAACGCGATTGGCTTCGGTCGCCGAGCCCTTCTTGCGCTTTCTCGCGGACAAGTCGCAGGCTAAACTCGTGCCCAGCTTTATCCCACAAGCTGTGGTGCTTCCCATCACCACCGGGTCTATCTTTATCTTTTGGACTTGGCTGTGCCTCGCCTTTAGTGACGTCGGAGCTTATTTTGTCGGGCGACGGTATGGGAATACCAAACTGGGTGCAGTCGCGCCCGCCGCGGGAGCAACCAGCCCCAACAAGACTGTCGAAGGGGTACTGGGAGGGTGTGCTGTCAGTGGTCTATTGGGTGTATTCGGTATGTCGATGCTTTAGGAACTTTCGGCTCGGACAGAGAATACGCTGCTAACCCATCGTTTTCGTTTCTTTCTGTTACGTAGGAGCTTGGGCACAAAAGTGGCCGTATTGGGGCGTCACCGGGGCCGTACACGGAATATTATTGGGTCTCATTGGTCTCATTGGAGATCTGACGGCTTCGATGATCAAACGCGATGCCGGCGTCAAAGATTTCGGCGACTTGATTCCGGATCACGGTGGCATTCTGGACCGCGTGGATAGTTTCATTTGGTCGGCACCCTACTCGTGGCTCGTCATCAACTCTGTCATACCGTTTTTGAAAAGCGTCGCTTGAACACGGTGGGCGCCCTCTGATCTGAACGCGATAGACTGGAACTGTCGGAAGAAGGAACACATATACAATCGGAGAGCGAAGCAAACCTTGGTTCGCCTGGGAATTCCGTGTCCTTTCCAAACACTCAGGACCGCGTGCGCTTGGCGAGACGGGTCTCTGACTTTCTATACACCAGTGGTCCTGTAGTGTGGCCCGATGAACACCGCAATTATGTATGCATTCTTCGGCCAATAAACCACAGCGATGCATACATACCAATAGTACATGTTGGACGAAGTGCAAATCAAAAGTATCGTGATAACACGCCCCTTCGAACGGCGTTCGGGTCTGGTACTGGAGCCTCGCTTGCTGTACGGACTTGCTCTGCCGGTCCCAGATTCTATTTTTTGGTAATTAAATTAGTAGTCCGTAAGCACCGGCTACAACACTTTCGTTCCTAGCTTTGTGTACGAGAAAGAGTTATATTACAGTATACTCGGAGCAGTATACTCGGAGAACCCTCACGGTTTCTTTTCCCGTACATTACGTCCTTTGCTCCGACCGAGTCCAACGCGATGGCCAAACTGGACCACACTATTTCAGGCACAAAAGTCTTCCGGTGACGCCAGGGGATCACGCAACCATCCATTGCAGGGTCCGCCGTCCGCGCCTCGCATGCCCTTCATGGCCTCGCGGAGCATATCCAAGAGTTTGGCCGTCACGGGTCCACCGGGCAAATCCGCACCATGCGGAAAGGTCACGTCGACGGACGAGAAGTGGTCATCGGGTGACGTTGCCACTCGCGCGACGGGAACGACTTCGGCCGCCGTGCCCGTCGCAAAGAATTCCGTAGCGTGCGCGAGTTCGCCCACGGTAATATCGCGGGTCGATACCGTGACCCGGACATCCGGATTTTCCGTAGACTTTGCCATAAAGGGCTGCAACTCGTCCGCAAAGGCTTCAATCAACTCCACCACGGACCGTCGTGTGACACCGGGTAGAATGGTGCCCCGATCTAAACTAGGGGTGACGATCTCCCCCGTCCGGAGCACGACAAAGACGTTGGCTGCGGACAACTCTTGCAAGACCGCCTGCTCAATCCCGTGCCCATCTTTTTCCGGCAAGGTTTCCAATTCGAGAAAGACGTTATCGTGAAAACCGTGTTTTTTGGCGTCCATCAACGGTTTGAGCGCGACGGCGTAGTTGCCGGCACACTTGGTGGATCCCATGCCGCCACGAGAGGCCCGTGCCCGACGCGTTTCCAGATGCAGGTTGAGTCCGGCCGTGGCCGAGGCAAAGTGGTTTCCCGTCGGCGAGACGTAAACGAGGAAGGACACTTGCGGACTCGGGTAGAGTCCGAGCTGTTGTCCGGATCCCAGGAGCATGGGGCGGACGTAAAGCTTCATGCCGTCACCGACGGGAGGCAGCAAGTGCGCGTTCTTCTGGACAGCGAGCTGCACCGCTCGGAGAAACAAACGCTTACTCGGCATGGGTAGACACATTTCGTGTGCCCCTGCCCACATACGCGCATAGTTCTGGTCGGGACGGAACACGACGGCCTTGAGGTCGTCGACGCGGTACGCTTTCAATCCTTCCCACAAGGTGGTGCCGTAGTTGAGCGACGTTGTGGCGGGAGTCAGCGGGAGCGGACGGTCCTGGTACGAAAAGACACTGCTTTCCAATTCTTGCAGGAACTTTTCCTCCTCCGACCAATCCGTGGTAGTCGTCAAGTGGAGATACACGTGCTGCGACGGAAGATTCAAATTCCACGGCAACGACGCAAAGTCAACGTTGTCGACGGATGGGGGCAATTCTAAGGGAGACATGAGGAACGGGAAGAACAGCAACAGTAGCAACAAGTAACCACAACAAAAGCGGGTAACAGGATGCGCAATTGGGGTGTATAACTAGATAGATTGGAGGATAGACACAGGCTACGAGTCCGTGTCGGTCAATGTCGTTGCCAACTTGCCGTTCATACAGCTACGACGAATTGACGTTCGCTGGTACGGATTTGTCGTTCCACGGACAGTGAAAATGACCAGTGGAGGAGCGACGGTGTGACGGTACCTTGTTGCAAAGGGGGCACGGTTCGCGGAAGGATCGGGAACGATCTTTCCTGGTCACGGAACTCATCTTCCGTAGTAACCGACGGAAGCACCCCAAGGCCTCGCGGTACCCTTATCCGAAGTAGGGTTTACGGTGAGCACCCCCATACAACACGTGTACATACACACATACACACGTACATACATACACTTCTACCGGTAGTTACGTTCCCCAACGACCATGGAACCGACAATGGACAACGATCCCTTCGAAAGCACACCAGTCATCCCCCGCATTGGTCGTTACGGTTTGCGACATGGACCTCCTTGTCGTAGCCATTGGTTAGACAAACGCGTAGCCGCACGAATCGGTGTTTGCGTCGAGCCATGCAATTGTCGAAACGACGAACCTTTCTCGAGTTGCGTCTCGGTACGGACCAGTTGCTCGACGTCGTGTTGCACATTCGCGCCAGAGACTGGTCGTGGTTTCACGAGGAAGCACCATCGGTAGAACAAAAAACCAAATTCGAAGAACTGTTGGACCTACTCCAATCCAACATCGTTCCCCGTGTCTTTCAGGACGAAATTGAACTCCTCCACGAGACCGACAGTGTAACGAAGGAAGGGTCCACCCCGATGCCCCGCCATCTCGGTCCCGGAGGGATTCCGATCGTGACGGGGGAGAACAACGACATTCCCGCCACCGCTCGCGGTAAGAAAGCTTCCAAGCGTCCGCGTCAAACCAAAAAGCAAAAGGAGCTCGAGCAGAGACAAGCATTGGAGGTGGAAAGGGAACAACGAGACGCCACCAAAGACGTGCGGTACGCGTTCGGGACCACCATGCGCCTCGCCTACCGTTTGGTCGTCATTCCGCCGGGTCGTACCGCGACTCTGGTCTTTGCACCGCATGCTTCCCAATCCAACACTTCCATGCCGGCATTGCAGGCGTTGACCAAACTTTCTAAGCGTTTGCATATTTGGTGCTCGCCATACCGACACCACCACACACACTCACATTCCAGCAGTGGAAACCACGAAGACGCGTTGGCTACGGCTGTACGGGACGAAGGCAGCGGCTTCTATCGCCCAGAGATGATTCCCGTCTCCAATCTATTTCGCATGCCGGCTGAGGAGGAAACTTGAACGAGGTCGATGGCCGTAGTCAATGATAGCGAGAATGAAGAAGGGGAGGCCACCACCTTGGTCAGTTAGAGGACACAGATTGTTGAGTTTATCGTAGTAGCGGAAGCGTATGGACTCCAGACGCAAGCGCATTGCCGGTACCGGATCAGGAAGCTTTTTCCCTTTCGTTCTACTTTTTCGTAAGAGTGCATGCATCCTTCTTGTACAACAGCCTACTATCCTAGCCCTCTATGAAAGTGGCTCGAAAAAACAGTATTATGCGTATACCCATATGATTACTTGCTTTACACTTAGTGTGTTTCTAACAACTTGATTCGCCTGGCTTTGGTTAACACTTGATCGAGTATAGGGATATAGTTTTACTCACACGGGGCAGATAGCTCCAAAAGTTGAAACTCACGCCAACCGACCAAAAAGATCACCCATTCGGTTCCAAAATCGTTATCGCCGTCAAAGTATCGGATACTCCAAACCAAATTTCTGTGTGATCCGATCAGAGGGCTCCGTCGATACACATTGCCACATTCAGACTCTGGTTGGATATCCCTCGTTACGTACCAACGCATTGTTTTTGCCAGCCGTGGGCGTCTAGTATATTCTTTCATTGTTCCAAATCCAGACCATGGACCAACGCACCAATTCCCTAGTGATAACATGCTTGGTCTTGTTCTCGTTTTGTTCGGCGTCTAGCCTAGCTTCGCTGACTTCGGAGTCTTTGGTAGTTGGGGATTGGCGCCTAAGCCTAGGCTGCAAAAGCCCGTCCATAGTATCGGAGCTCTTTCCTCCCCGTCGCACCGTGGAACCACTGCAACAGACCAAGCCTCGTCTGCCGCCCAACATCCTCAACAGTGACTGCCAGCTTTCCATATACCCCAACGGGACATTTGCAATATTGCCAAGTCGTTTGCCGCAGACCTTCGGGAGTCTCGGTGCGGCACCGTGCTCTCAAGAGGACGAATTCGAGCACAATACGCTACTCGCGATTCGCGGTCGCTGGCAACTCCGGAAAAATCCCTATTGTGTAACAGACCGATCTTTCGACGACCTTACTCTGCTATCCTTCGAACGCGTGCAGAGAAATACGCGTACGGATGACATTTTGCAGCGAGTACAATTGGAACTACATTGCCAACTGAGGGGTCGGCATACGAGAGGAGGCCTGTGGCGTCGTCTGACTGGCGACCAACGTTACCATCGAGGTCGTCTGACGAGAGGGGTCATTCTTCTACGGCAGGTCAATAATTCGACGACTTGGTCGAGATGGATGGGGCACAAAACGATTGGCTCATTCCGTGCGCTTCGCCATATTCCATCGGACTTCCAATACAGCTTTGACGAGACCGATATTTGCAATACAGACTATGTGGCTTTTAAATGATTTCACTTTTCGATACACAACTTTCAAACAAGCTCCTTGTAGTTTCCTACTTTCTCTTGTTCCCCTTCCTTGATGCTGGCAATACCGCGTGGATCGCTCGAAGACTTTGCTAAGATGGCCAACGTTTCCGGCATGAAAACAAGGTACAGCACTGCCGGCACGAGCGACATAAACATGAGAATGAAAAAGGCTTGCTTGTAACCCAGATCTTGCGCGAGAGACTCCCCCAAATAACCAGACACTGTACCACCAATGGACATGGCTGCCGTCGTCAACCCTAGCGTCATACTGAATCGACCCGTGCCACCACTAATGTCACTGGTGACCAAAATATACATTGTCCCAAACACGCCAGCGCCGATACCGTCCAAGATTTGCGTCGATAGAATAGCAACCTCCATCAGTCTAGATGCGTCGCCAGCCCCTCTAAATTCTAACAGCACTCCCAGTATAAGACACCGGATAGGTACTATAAAAAGACCGACCAAAAAAAGTGTTTTTCTTCCGTACTTTCCGGAATATTCTCCGCAAACTTTCGCGCTGATGACCATGAAAAGCTGCGCCACGATAATGCACGATCCACTCATAAGAATTCCAGCTCGCCCACTGCCGAGCGCCAGTGTTTGCATGACCAACGGTAGAACGGTACCATTCGAGGTGTGGAACAAGAAGCATACCAGGATAAAGGTCAATAGAATTGGATCTCGCAGAACCCGCAAAGGACTATCGGCCTTAAGATTGCTGCCACTCGAAAAGGCTGAGGCAGCAATGCTTTGCCAATCGGAATTCAGTGTAAAACTGGGCTGATCGTCCACGGCGGCTTTCCCGAAAGGCGCGTCACCAGCGTCTGTAGGAGTCGTAGTTGATGGTGGCCTGTAGATTCCGTCCGTGGGTATTTTCACTTTCTGATCCAAACCTCGAGCGGCCTCGTGATCAATATCTTCCGGACGGATGCGACTCAAGAAGTATACGACTCCGATACAAGCAATTGGACTGACTACAAAGAGAAGTTTCAAACTAGGATACATCAGGACCCCAATCAAACTGGCAGTTAGAACGACAATAGCCGTTCCCGTATGATTCATCATTTCGTTGACGGAAACTTGTGTCGTCATACCCGCCGAGCCAACAATCCCTTGTGTAATGCTGTTGAGTCCGGGTGGAATAAAGGAGGTTGCGGCGCCCTGACCGAACTTGACGAGCATCATAAAGGTCAGGTTGGCCCCCATGGGTTGGGCAAAGAATGCCGTGGCGAGAGTCAAACACATGCTGACCGTGGCGGCGATCGACAACCACAACACTTTGCGTTCGGTGGAATCGTACAAGTATCCGGCCGGCGTCTGAAAGATAAATTGACTCATTCCAAATACGAAAAAGAGAATGCCTGCCTGCTTTTCGGAGTATCCCTGGGATACGATCAAGTAAGCGCTCTGCATATTGATCATGGTTGGACTGCCGTCCCGCAGTTCTCCCAAAAAGAGAGCAGCCCATCGTAAATGAGATCTATACGGAAAGGAATGAGCAACGAAATTTGTGTGAGAACGCCTGAGAGTCCGGATATCTCTCTGATTCGTGAATGACCAAAGCAGTCGACTAGCGACGGTACAATTGAGAATGAGAAAGTATTTACGATGAAGCAAAAAGGATTACCTGGATTTGGCTTTCTCTTCGGACCCCGTCCCCTGAGGAAGCAAGTGAAAGCCCATACCGTCCACGTGGATATTTGGTGGGTCACAACCGATGTAATCCGTGTTCTAGTTGCCAATGAAAGGTTTTCCAACGGGTCAACAGCTTCAAAGTTGACTTGAGTAATCAATGGCGAGAACTGTGGAAGAAAAGAACGGGATAGTATTGTCGGTCTGGAAAGAGAAGGTCTCGTTGATAAAGATAAAAACCAAAACCGGAGACCTTGTTTTTTTTTTCAAACGCCTGCGTCGCAACATACCGGTTGAGCCTCGATAATTCCGTCTGCACTCACAGCTTCGCCTCGTGTGGAAAACAGTTATAGAAGAGCGGTCAGGGTTTCGCCTAACAAGATAGACGAGCGTGACCGCCGACTGTCGCGATGGAATCCCAGCACAAACGCGTCGAATCCGCCAGTCATACGTCCGTAAAACCAACTATGAGCACTTTTACAGTCAACAGGAATGAAAACCTCAGCCTTACAAGAGATAGTGACATCTCGCCAGATTTATTCTTGATAAATCTGCAGGTCATAATGAACGAAGGGGAACGGACCAACCACCATGGTGAGGAGATGCGCCAAACCAGAAAACAGAAATCCTACTAGTACAAGCGGTTCTTGTCCTCTTCTCGATTGACGTATTGTTTCCTGGTGCGCTCTCGTGCAGAGTTCTTTTTTCGTTCCGAATGCTTTCAAGGCGGACTGGGTTGACCAGCCAATCGGCTGCGGCAAGCCCACGGCTCGTTCCGACCCCCTTGTCCAAAGCCCGCCGGAAAATTTCTGCCAGGAACGTTATTCTTGCTGTGATTGCACTTCCTATCGTTCTGTCTGGTCTTATTCTACTCGCGGGTCTGTGTTTGTACCGAGCGCAGCACGCAGCAGAACGATCCAAGGCCCTGGCTTCCACGACACAACGATCCTCCCCTAGCATCATTGCGATCGACGATAAGGATGTCAAATATCACGTGATTTTTTCTACGGGCTGTTCGGCCTATCAGGATTGGCAAAGCTTCGTCTTTTTTCATCGTGCTTGGGTTGTCAAGCAACCCGGCATTGTCACACGCGTTGTCTCGGGATGTAACCCCGAAGATCAAGCGACCCTCCAAAGCTTCTTCGACTCTATGATTCTACCCATGGCACCGGAACGCTTTCGGATACATTTTACTCCGGATTTCAGTAGAGTGAAGCCTGGGACAAACTACAAATACTTCAACAAACGTAAGTTGAGCAGGACCTCTGCTGTAGATCGAATGCCAGCGATTGACAACGCGCTTACAATTGTCTTTGCTCTCAGCATTTGGTACCAAGCACTGGTTAGAAAGTGCACTAGGATTCCCTGACAATCCAATCGATGAGGATTCCATCGTCATTCTCATGGATCCGGATCAACTGATACTGCGACCTTTTCGCGACAACGACTTCAGCAACTCGCGGTGGATGTTTATGGCAAAAAGCTCGACACCGCGGACCCGTGTTGCTCACGGAGCACCTATGGGGCAGTTGTACGGCTTTGGACTGCAGTGGAAAGACAAAGTTGATATTACCAAGGTCGCTCCAGCCAATGAGCTTCCTTCGCCGATCGAGACCATGTCCAATCTAGACGCCCGGGCCGGCTACGGAGTGGGGCCACCATATATTGCCACGGCAAGGGATATGTACACTATCGCGTCCAAGTGGTCCGAATTTGCTCCGGCGGTACACGATCAATACCCCCACCTTTTGGCGGAAATGTTTGCCTACTGTCTGGCAGCGGCTCATTTGAAACTTTCGCACCAGACGGCCGCCTCGTTTATGATCAGCGAGACAAAGATGGGAAATGGAGAAGGGTGGAATTACATTGCCGACATTCCCGACGAGCAGCTATGTCGCCGCGATTTGGATGACGCGTCTTGGCCCAACCTATTGCATTATTGTCAGCGTTACGCATGGGGTCCCTACTTTTTTGGCAAGAATCGCTTTCCCAAAGACTTCTTGTCGTGCGACAACCCCCTATTGGCCGAACCCCCCACGGATTCGGTGTCCTTTCTGAGCCAGTTCAACCATCCCCAATTCCCGGACGGAAGCCACAAAAGCTTTGATGCACGACAAGCCAAAAACAACGTTTTTATACTCTGTCACATGATTCCCGCCATTAATGAAGCCGGGGCTTACTTTAAACAACAGCAGTGCGGTGACGGAGCCAATCTTAACAAAACGCTTGTCTTCAACAAGAATATGGGGAACGAGTTTCAGTTGTTCAAAGGATAGGTCAGCGTCGGAAAAGCCTATGCAAGGGGAAAGCACGGAAACGACTCTCGGCCCCTACTTTTTGGAGCCTGGTTATCTAGCATTATTGCTGGGAAGTCACGGACGAGTGTCTGTTCCTAATCACACTAGCTGTGATCCCTTTCCCTTTTTAAGGAGAACATCTACAGACGATTGGGGTAGTCTAACCGGATTCGTATTCTAAATCCTTCTTCAAATACAATAACGGCACTCCTTCAATGACAAAGACACTTGAAGTCAACGGACTCGGACCCACGGCGCCATCGGTACCATTCATCCATTCGTACTGCGTTTCGCCTTGAAGTTTACGATAGCCTTGGCCGTCGTATAAATTCTGCGATACTTTACCACTCACGCTATCGGCGTCACAGTGTAAATGAATTGAGCTGGTACCCCAGGTACGGGCCACTCCCTCGGCCGCTCGCACGAGTAGTTTGCCTACACCTTGTCCACGCCATTCGTCGCTGACCAATAGATTGGCAATCCATCCTTGCGTCGTCGTGTAGGGCATCTTGGACGGTCCACGCACTACGTGGAGCACTTGACAATACAAGTTTTTCATCCACAAAGGAATGGGGACAGGCCCCGGATTGTTTTCTGGCAAAGCTGGCTGATTCGAAATTTCAATCATGCCGACGATGGTGGATGATGGAGACGGCCGCGATACTGTATCACTGTTGACCTTGTCAACGGTTGCTACCAGCACGACGTGGTCCGGAGGAAGTTTTTGAGACTTGGATGGCACCTTCATTTGCAGTGTCACTTGTACGAGAATCCGAAGGGATGCCACGTCTAATATGGATTCTACCGCTTGCACACTTTCTTTCTCGTCCCACGTCGTGCCGTATTCTCGACAGCACATATCCGTCAGGAACTCAATGTCTCGTTTTTGCATCAGTCGAACCGTCACGCTTTCGCTGGAGGAGAGTTTGGAAAAGGCCTGACCCGAGCACCGGTAGGGGAGCCGTGCATTGGGTTGGGCGAGATCCGTCAGCACGGTTTTGAAAGCGGGGTTGTAACTCTTGTTACTCGTTGTACCCGACAACGACGATTCTGTTTCGGATGAAGTCTCTTCCGTTGATCGAAAGAATAGACTGCAACGAGTGCTGCTGCTAGCAGTAAAGGTAGTAGCCCAACAGGACGTTGGGGATATCCCACGAGTCAAAGCTCGTCGTTCTCCGAGCGTTCGCTCGTCCGTAGAAGTTGCAGTTGCAGCCGACCAGAAAGCAGTCGATGACGTCGGGACGAAACCGTTTACCATCACGCCCAGAAGAAGCAACATGATATTCCCAACAAGGAATGGAAGCTCGAATCTTTGAAAAGAAAATTTCTTATGAAAGCTGCTGTAGCGCAAACTCTGCTTTCGTTGTCGTTTCATGGATGTAGTCTCACGGTGGCGTATCATAGTGTTTCGGTTCTGCCTAAGGAAAGTATGGCAATCGGCTGGTAGGAAGCAACGTCAGGATTCCCCAACCAAGAATCTGTTAGAGAGCTTCTTCCAAATAAGGGCAATGACTCGGAAAAACCTCGGTACCAAAATTGCGTAGCAGTTGGGCAATAGGCTCCTTGCCAGCAGCGAGCCTTTACTATACCTTGACTGTGGATCCAATGCAAATTCGCTGGCTTCCTTTTCTTAGAGGCAATGGTGCAGATACTGGCCTCTCGTCATCTCGAAAACGCTGGGAAAGCATAAGCTAAAACTTCTATAGTCTGTCCGCCATTCCACCTGGAAAGGAGGTTCCACAATGGGGAAAACAGGGATGATCGGTACAAAACAAGGCAAGTTGCGTCAGAATAGACCGTGAATTGACATAATGAAACGCACACGCCTAGCGATCTACGCTGCTGTCACACTACAGACGTCTACAACTCTGACGCTTGCACTAATGCCCTCGGCAGCATTCTCCTGTTCGAGGACAAGGGATTATCGGCTCCGATCCACAGTAAAACCTCCTCTTCATCAGTTCGGTAAACTCACTCGTCCTCCAAAAGCTCCAAAATCACAGTCTCATATCCTATCAACAAACAAGTGCCTAGTATCGTTACGATCCTCCAATTCTGACGACGAATTATTGTCAACGACAACAACGTCGAAAGCCAAAGTACGGTTTTCCACAAGCAAGGTATCCTCTCCGGGCGAGGCGTCAAACAGTAATTTGTTGGATTCAATTTTGTCTTGGATCACTTCGGATGTGGGTTCGGTCATTCTGGGATTCTCGGGATTGATAGCCCTATTGGTGGGTCGTCTGCTATTGTCGTCTTTGTCGTCAGACGATACTATTGCATCGTCACCCGACGCCCAGTCGGAGGAAACCCGGGCCAATTTGCTGGCTGTCTTCGCCACAGGAGCTGTTTTGCTGAACGGTATTAGCAAGTTAGACGTGGAATCAGCTTTGGCACCACTGGTAGAACTGAGTGGACAAAAATTGTCCGAGCCCGTCTACGTTGGCGTGGACGAATCTCAATCCACCGCGGCGCAAATTGGTTGGACATTGAAAGCGCTTCTGGCGGCCACGCCGGCACAATCTGCCGTTCTCTTGGCGACCACTCTCCACCCATTCTCCAACAGCAATGTAAAGTCTCCTTCTTCAGTTGGTTGGCAAGTCGTCGCTCTGGCAGGCATTGTGCCTTCCGTGTCCCCCTCGTTGCCGACCGGTACCGCTATTTTGGATCGGTTCCGGAACAGTGCCACTGAAAGTACGGACGAAACCTACTTGCCGACGTTACAAGCCTTGCCGGGTCGCACCGAATTCACCTACTTGCCCCCCAACACGCAGGCCGTTTTGCTCGTGCCGGTGAGACTCCAACAACAATCAATTGACGGTCGCGATACCGTCACCTACGCACTAGTGTTGGGTGGAAACAGGGCTCGAGTCTTTACCCCCAAGGATATTTCGTGGTGCCAGAGTGTCGCTCAGCGCCTCGGCCGAGATCTGTCCGTGGATTGAGCTTATAAGCAACAAGCGCCCTTGGTGAATCTCCGCAATTAAGCAAGCAACGCTCCAGCTACCAACCAGAACAATACGAATAAAAATCTGTCGTACTATATGCTTTACACCCTTTGCCTAAGATAAAGAACCTCACTCTACGGATCCGACATGAGAAATTTGAATAGTTCATCATCCACCATATCGGTGTTCCAGAATTCTTCGGCATTCGCGATAGATAGCCCACGATTGCGGCCATGTTGCTGTTGCCCGCGAGTGTGGTCCCCGTCTATTTCGCCAGCCCCCTGGTAGTCTTGCGACACAATGCTTTCGTGCGTGGCCAAATGATGCGGATGCTCCGTCTTGTCGAAGGACAGTTCGCCACCATCGAGACCTTCTTGGTGTTGTTCTTCCATTCTAAATCCATCGCCTTTGTATTTGTTCACCTCCTGTTGTTTTAATGCCCGCATTTTATTCTGAAAAGCCATCTGGCTTTCCATTTCTCGTTTCATCATGGTGCTTTGTTCCAAATTACTCCTGGTGGAGGAACCTCCGACAGCGGTGGCCGTGCTCGGTAGAGCGCCGGAGTCGTTTGAACCTGTCGCGTGACCGTGCACGAACGAGCTAAAGACGTCGGCCACGGGCTCGCTGGAGAGTTTGCGGGCGGCAACGGCCAGGGCTGCATGCTCGCGTTGGGCCATCAGTTGTTGCCGCAACGAGAAAAAAAGGCCCATGAGATAACTCATGGACGTCCCCAACGGAGAATTTTTCTCTTTTTCTGTAAGTTGCGGAAGCATCAATGCATCATGTGGTAAACTTCCCTTTTTTCGATTGTGTGCTGGTGGGTGGGTCTGGTGTGGTTGCGATTTGCTGGACGCGTTGTCGTTGGACTCGCTCAACTGGCTAGGATCAAGATCGGTTGGGTGATTGTGGACGGTGGCGTGCATCAAGTGTGCCGCTACTTCCGCATCGGCTAGACTCTTGAGAGCGCCCGTACCATTCTTTTGTAGTTTACGGACAGTCGCATCGTAGGCTGTCATAAAGTCCTGTTTGGACTTGATTCGATGCAGACGGTACTTTTGTAAATGACTCTTGATCCGTTCGCTGGTGACGTCTGCATGCTTCGGCATGGTTTCCAAAATGGCTGCCGAACGAAATGAGAGGATACGCGGTTAGATACAGCCGAAGCTCAAAGACAATTTCATACTCGCGACTTCTAAGGTCTTGGGCACACTACACGTACTGGACGGTGACGACTGTTTCAAGCCGACATCAAAAATTGCCGATACAAAATCCCGGTGTAAGTCTTCGGGCCAGGTGAAGCGTTTGGACCAGCGTCCGTCCGTGTCCTTGCCTTTTCGCCGCACTTTGGACGAACGTGACGACTTTCCACCGCCACCGGAAGACGAAGATTCGTTCCCATCCTTGCTGTCGGGGGGCGCTGGAGCGGAACGTTTGCGCAGCGAACGACCGCCGACGGTAACGTGGTCGGAGGACTCGGACACGGAGCCTTCTCGTAACCGTATACCGTTACCATTCACGCCAGTCGGTGCTCGGTAGGGCAAATCAGTAGTCTCGTAGGACCAGGTGGCGGATTCCGTGTTGCTGCCGATGTGTAGAGGGTAGCTAGATTTATGAATGGCGGTGTTGTTGGAGGGATGACCTTGTGGCAGGGGAGTATGTTCTGAAGGACTTGGCCCTTTGCCGTAGGAGTTGCTAAGGTCGGTTTCTCCGTCTCCGTGCCCCGTCAAGCTTTCGTATACGCGCATCAAATTCGACACCACGCTGCTACCGTTGTTGCTGAGATTGGCAGCATCGGGCAACGTTAGTGGTGCTTCCACGGTAACGGGAGTTGCTACCGTTTCCGGAGTCTCTATGGGCATCGTGACGCTGCTGCCGTTGACGTTGGGGGGTACGGCCGCGAACGTGCGGGCCAAGGGGTTGAAGGGAGGTGGGGACGGGAAAAGATTCGCGGACGCGGACATGTTGTCTTCGGTAGCGGCGACAATTTCTTCGGAATGATCTGCTTTGTCTTGCGGATCTTCCTGGGTTTGTTGCGATTGTTGCAATGCGGAGTTTATGTTAGATTGTTTTCAGCCATGCCGGTAAATCTCTAACGGTCGGAAGATTCGCCCAGTGATAAAATGAGCAAATCTTTTTGATTTGCGAAGGAAGAAGGTAGCTAGGCTTCGATGGAAGAAATCTTGCCAAGCCAAGAATAGCTACTAGTCCCAAATGACAGACGGTTGGTAGTGTGCGATAGTAACTTTGCTTTCTTTCAACACGGTCCTCGGCGTGGTGATGGGAGAGTAGAAGTTATCCGGTAGATACCTACGATGAATCTCGAAAAGACTTCGCTGATTCACAGTCAACGCTGTAGAGAGAGCGCCCAACCGAAAAAAGCGGGGGTCGACACCCGGTACCGGGGGTACTTGCAGTTACTCTCTACAGCGAGGACGTTCGCCAACACGGTCACGGAATCAAACGGACCCGCAGGCTATATGGCTCGAGTGAGACGCAATACGGGTGCGCAACGAATCTTCGTCGTCCGCGACGAATCTGCGGCCCGGAAGTCACAGGGCTTTCCCCCCGTGCCAGGCGTTCGCGCGGTTTCGTGCGTTGCCGCCAGGATGGGTTGCTACCTATTCTCTAGCTAACTAGCTAGCTACTACTAGTAGGGTACGTTCATCCTTCTTGATTCCGAAGCGTCTGACAGTGATACCGTTTCGCGCTCGGTCACTGTTAGTTCTCCGTACTTTCAGCAGGCCTACGGACAGACGATTGGGTAAGAGTGGTTGGTGCATTGCTGTCGGAGGACTCACTGGAAGGATTGTAGAACCGGGTATTTTCGATCAGACAGTCACACGAGCCCGGTCATCATTGCAAGGGGGTTGCAGATGGAATTCCTGACAAGAGTCGATACTTTCATTAACTGTAGTTACCGTTGACTGTCTTTGGCTTGATATCTGGCCACCTCCCCGGTTGACGCACCGAGAATCAGCCGGGGTCGTTGTTATCATCTCGTTCATGGCGAAGCGCGGAAAGACCGGAGTTCCTTACGACGCAAAAGGAACTACGGTGCGTGCATCTAAATGAAACTGTAATGCCGTTCTCATCCGCAGAATGTTAGGTCTCGTCAAAGGATATCTCACTGTCAATCCATATGCTGAAAACTTTATTTGAAAGGATGCCCTTACGAGTTTGCCAAATTTGACGACCTATTTGTAACCACTCTGCTGTCTAAGTGTTTGTTATATACTTCACATTTACAGTTAGTCATTGACCCCTATGAAAGTGCGGGTAGACGGCATAGAAAAACCCCAAAGTCCATGATATAAAAACATACGTTCGGAAAAATCTCCAATATTCACGGTCAATCACTCACCGTCAGGCACTGAAATTCCTGCCGCCACGATGCATTTTCAAGAATGACCAGACGAGCCTTTTTGGCCGTCGCCTTTGTGTTGTCGCTCTTGGCGCAATTTCATATCCACCGCTCGGGTATATCAATTGCCGTATCGCCATTTTTCGATGACCAAGCTGTCATTCCATCTTTATCGGTAACGGCAAGAGAATGGGAGTATCGAACGAATCACCAGCCAGCCGCAACCAATACAGACCCGACGACGGAAAGGGGAATGGATGCTGGTGACTCCGTGTCGAATCTACTCGAGGGCCTTCCCGATTGGGTGCGCACCTACATTGACTGGCATCAGCTCCAACGCCAAAAATTTCCTGGCACAAAACTGTTTACCGACCCCGCTGCTCCTCCTGTACTCCTGCGGACGTGTTACCGCATATGTGGCGGCCTACACGATCGATTGGGCAAGCTACCCTGGGATCTGTATCTAGCCAACCAAACGGGTCGCGTCTTGCTCATGAATTGGTGCCATCCGGCACCACTTGAAGAGTTTTTGCTGCCTAATTTGCTGGATTGGACCCTACCACGGGATCTAAATGCTGCCTCCGTGGATGACGGAGTCCCCGCTGCCATGAGGTTGTTTCACAACGAAACAACGTGCCTATGGACCGAAAAGATGATTCCTACTTTGTTCGACGAGGCGTCACACGAGCATAGACCTCGGCCCGAGTTTTGGTCACACTACTTGGACGAGGGCATTCGCCAAGATAACGTTGCGAGAGGCGATCAGAAACGCCTTCAAGAGAAAAAGGTTGTGCGGCATCGCATTCTGGGGGGAGAATTGGAGTTTCAGAAGCGACTGGAAATGGCTGGGGAAACGACCGATTTGATCGACTGGACACCGTCCTTTGGCAAGATATTTGGGGTTTTCTTTCAGCCCAGCTTTGGTGTACAGCGAGAACTGGACAAAGTGTATCGAGATCTGCGTCTAATACCGGGTCAATATTCGGCCGTCCACTGCCGGGTTCGTCATCCCAAGGGAATAAAAAAGTTTTCCAAAGGAAAAACACCCGTACCGGGCGGCCCTGATCGAGTAGGCTTACTGTGGGAAGGTGAGGGCCGGGAATTTGCAATTGAAACGGCGGTCCACGCCCTGCAATGTGGACAAACCTTGCTCCACCAGGGCGCCAATGAAATGGAACCCATATACTTTTACTCTGACTCGGAAGACTTGGTGCGCTACGTGACGATCGAGCTGCATGACCCCATGTTTGAGAAAAATTACTCGTCCATTTTAGATTCCAACAAGATCCACGCCACAGCTCGCAAGGTAGTGCAAAGGAGTCGCATTGTGGGGCGGCACGATGGGACAGCTAATCTACATATTGATCGACAAGGGGGAGCTAAACCGACAGCGTATTACGGATCCTTCGTTGACCTAATGGTTGCGGCACAGTCTCGTTGCGTCACTTACGGAGTCGGCAACTACGCCATGTTCGCTTCCAAAATATCTGGCTCCAGTTGTCGCCTTCAACACCAAGAAGAATCATGGGGGGTAGACGAAAACAAGAAGGAGCGGACAAAGCTCTGCTCACTCCCGTCGTAGATTTTATTCAAGTAAATTAGTTGTGTATTGCACAAGATTTGGCTAGCCAAAACAAAGAAGAGATGTTCGTTAGAGCACAAACTCGTTACTGTAACCGCTGCCTTTCGATAGATAGCTAGCTAGAGAGAGGAAATAATATCCTGTGGTCTCTTCTTCAGACCTTGAAGTTTCAGGGTTAGGGGCGAATCTTGTCGTCGAGCATGTGTATTTATTACACGGAATTCTGGAGTGTCGTCACAAATTGCGCCAGGCAAAAGGAGAGTCCCACAAGTGGTCGATGCCACCATGGCAGCCACGACGATTGCGACAAAAGGAGCGTCGCGACAAGGCTCCAACTTTCAGTGGGCGTTCATGATGATTGCGTTGTTTTTGGTCGGTACCATGGTATTGCAAATTCAGCAAATTCCGTTCGAAACCGCAGGCGACGCCTTGTCCCAGTCCAAGTTCGCGTTTTTGCACCCCAATCAACAAGAATCCCCCGTAGCTCTGCCGTACGAACAGCGAGTTTCGAGTCCCGTGATTAACGATGATTCTCCGCCGTATCACGTAGTCTTCAGTACCAGTTGTTCCGCTCAACAGCACTGGGAATCCATGGTCTTTTTCTATCACGCCATGCGGGTAGGACAGCGCGGCACCGTGACGCGCATTGCGAGCGGTTGTTCCGAAGAGGAAAGCCAAAGTCTCAAAACCTTCCACGAACGGTACATTCAACCCATGTCCCCTAATTTCTTCGTGCACTTTACGCCCGATTATTCCCGACTTCGTCTTTCCGGAGGGAAAGACGCCTACAAGTACATGAACAAGCCCTACGGCCTGCGCCACTGGATGGAACACGCGTTGGGGATGCGCACCAATCAAACCAATTCCGCCGCGGTCGAGGATGGTATCGTCTTTCTCATGGATCCGGATATGATACTGTTACGGCCGATCGTGCACGACTTTTCGGACGTCAACAATCACCTTTGGGTGGAAAATGAACCCCTTACCAAGGTTGTGAGGCACGGCTTTCCCATTGCTCAGCAAGACGGTTACTTGAATAACGAATGGATGAAGCTCAACTTTTCGTACATAGTGAACCGTCCCGAGGGGGCTTTCGTCAGTCGTCCCGCTTTGGAAGACGGCCCACGCTTGTGGAACACGGGTCCTCCGTACCTGGCGACCGTCAAGGATATGTATCAGATTGCCGTCACATGGACCGAGTACGCACCTCGAGTACTCGACGTCTACCCGAAACTGTTTGCCGAGGTATGTCAAATGTAGATCTTTGTGTCTTAAGAAAGAGAAAGACCGTAGGATATCCGTCTGGTAGTCAACAAAGCCGTGTTCTAACTCGAGATGGGTGTGTCCCCTGTGTTTTATTTTTCATAGATGTACGGCTTTATCATTGCCACTGTACAGCTCAAGCTACCGCACACTTTGCTCAAATCCATTGTAGTGTCAACAACTACAGCCGCGTAAGTTGCTTTACAATCATTTGATGGAGGCTGTCTGATGCTGTGGTGGACCAACCCATTGTCGATCGTTGTTACAGAAATCGGGAAGGTTGGCCGTTAGTGGACGCGATCCCAGACGACCAGATTTGTGATCCGTCAACGACGGCTAACATGCCGATTGGCTTACACTACTGCAAACGGTACATTTTGGAGCGCAACTTTTTTAGCAAGTACCGGCTGCGGAAAAACATAATGGACTGCGATAAGCCCCTGTTGCAGCCACCACCCACCGATATGGTGGTCCGGAAAATCGACTGGGGGATCTGGCCCCCACGAGCCGATCTTAGCGATCGTAACATCTACAACGAAGAACGCTCCAAAATTCGCAGCAAGCCGAAGCGAGAAGCTTTTATGCTGTGTAATTTGGTAAGATCCATTAACGAGGCACTACGGTATCACAAAGAGCTGGCGTGCGACGGAAATGCGAATTGGAACGAAGTGTACAATCTCTATGACGATCCAGCACGACATTGAAACTACCTTGCTTACTATTAATTGCCGAAACCCATGGCGGAGACACTAAGCTGCACGCTTCTTTCCGACAGTGAGCTCAACCAAGCGGGATTTATAAACCGCTGTTCCTGCTTACGAAACAGGCAAAAGGATTGGGAGGAATCTTCTGGTATAGAAATAAACCTTGTGGTAGAGACGCGTCAAGCGACAGCGTAAGTCAGTTAGTTACATTTTTTTCGCTTGATACTTCGGGATCGGTCTGGGCAGGGCAAAGGATAAGCCGCTGCGTCATGTTCACTTGATACTTTGCGATCGCGATCTGTTCTTCCGTTCTTCGTTCAATTCCCTTTGAGTGCGCTCCAGTATCTCTTTTGAACTCTTGGCGACCTTTCCCTCTGGAGAGACCTTTGCACTGTCGCAAATTTTCACAGCCGCCCGTGACTGGCCATTGTGATGTCGTTCATCGTCCTTACCGCCCGATCCAGCAGATCTTCGCCTCTCCCTTGCCTTTCGGTCGTGGAAAGGGGAGGATCGACCCGTGCTGAATCGTCTCTCGCCTCGGCGATCTTTCTGGTGACTGTCACCTCGTGCCCGACTGCTACTTCGATGGCCGTCACTTTGGCTTCGAACCTTGCTACGACTCCGCGCCGATCGATGATCGGATCTCGACGTTGGTGCTCGAGGATCAGCTTTGCTCTCTGACTCGCAGTCCATATTTGCTGTGATGGACATAACATTGGTGTTACCCATCTCAAGCTGATGTATAAACTCCGTAAGGTTCTTATCTGCCGTCGTTACACGAAGCTCAAAGTCTACACGTCTGTAGCCTTCCTCAATCGTCGGGTTCTCTGCTCCCCAGGTCCGTTTGATTTTTAACAACTCCCGTCTAGCTTCCTCTGGCTTCCCTAACGCAGCTAGAACTTCCGCACGAACGGTCCATGCAGTAGCGTTTTCTCGTTGAATCAAAATAACTTCTTGGCAGTCTTTGAGTGCTTCGAGGTACTTTTTTGACAAAAGCCACGCTTCTGCTCTTTCTGTTCGAAGCATCTCGAACAATGGACAACGAGTTGGTATCAGTCCAGTTTCCTTAATAGCAGCGGAAAAAAAATCGGCAGCCTCGGCATAGCGGCCACGCTTTACAGAAGCGCGGCCTTTGGTAATGGCGACATGGGTATTCTGGCATCGATTTAATTCAGTCTCCAGATTGCCATTCTGTTTGTCTCGGTTAAATGTTTCTTGCAAAATGTGGACGCCTTTTTCAGTATCTCCCGAAAGAAACAGAGTGTGCCCTCGCAATTCCAGTCCATCCGAATGAGTAGGGTTGAACCTCAGTGCCTTGTTGATCTTTTCCAAGGCAGACTCCACGTTGCCAAGGCCTACATCGGCTTTGGCCGCGAGAAACAAGAGTCCTATGTTGTCTGACGTCCTTGCGTGCGGCTTCAAAATGTCTTTACTCCTCTGAAAGTCCCCAATATCGAGTGCCTGTTTTGCCTCGAAGAGCAATTCCTTTTCGCCTTGAGTCTTGGTCAGTTCTGCTTGAATACGACGAGAGTCCGGGACAACTCTCGACCCTGTTTCTAGACAATTGTAGGCCGCTTCAAAGTCACCTAGAGCCATTAGTGCCCTCCACTTTCGAATCCATGACTTCTCGTAGGTTGGCAGTAGTTCGATCGCTTTGTCACAGTCCAACGCACAACTGTCGAAACGCTTTTCTCGAAAGTAAGTAACTGCTCGATTGGAGTACATCTGTGAAACTAGTTCTTTGTGTTGTTCCGACTCCATGGGAATCTTTCGCATGATTTTTATTCCGTCCGTATACAGCTCACGAGAATTGACTAAATCTCCCTTGTTGAATTTGGCGTTGGCTTGTTTCTTCAGTTTCTCTGCCTTGTCGATCATTTTCTTTACCCGCTCTGGAGAAAAAAGGGCCCCGTCCGCCACCCCTGCAGAGTCCAAAAGCTGCTTGAAGTCGATTTCGTCGATTTCGTTCACGGTTTCCATTGGCGATACAGAATCGTTGGTCAGAGCAGAAACGTTGGCACCAAGGCTGTTGATGGACATATTCCAGTCCGTCGATTGACTGTAAGAAACTTCCAGGTCGTCGTTTTGTTCGTCGTGAGATTGCCTTCGATTCAATTTCCGCTTGAAATCGGTCTTCTCCTCGGACTTGGTGCGTTTCACGAGATTCGGCGCTTCGTCTCGTTTGGGAGTAATGGGTGCTTTGGCCGGCGAAGGATTCGTCGAAATGGAGTCGTTGATTCCGTTGGTGGTCCAGCGGGGAGATTCTGGTTGAGGCGAGGCGGGTACCCGATCCGCCACATCTTCTCGCGGTGGAGTATTGAGGAGACCATGGTCGGCCTCGTTGGTGGCCCACCTTTCACCCATTCCGTGGTCACCACAGCTCGATGCCTTTCCGGGAGTAACCGGATCGTCGGGAGTATTGGATACATCCGTGTCCACCGGCGATGGTGATCGAAGCTCATTGTGCCCATTTGGTACCATCCGCATACTGTCTTCCGCGGAGGCGTTGGTCGCGGATTCCGTCGAACCCATCCACGCGGTGGGGTCTACTAGCTGTTCCCCCGCGAGCAGTCCGCGCAAGCTCCGGCTCTTGCGCTGCGGCGTAGCCGGCGCGTGCGTCCGAGCCACCACCGGTCGTGGATTTGTGTTCCTCCTCTCCTGTACCTTTTGGCGACAGAACAAGGCGGACATGGAATGACTCTGCGAGTCCCTCAACGAAGGCCGTCCGGGTGTGTGTGCGACCGTCGTGTCGGCCGATCTTGTTTCCTCCGCCGCGTGACCTTCCGCGTGTGCCGACACGTCCCCGTAGTCTCCACTCCAATCGCAACGGTTGCCGTGCAAACACGCGACTTGCACTTGTTGGAGTGTTCGAAACGCCAAAGGCTGCGTTTGTGCGAGTGGTTGCAGAGCCAGGTTGACCCCGTGTATCCGGAGCGCCGTCGTCCCTGGTGTCACTGGGTCGGGCAGCGTCACGTTGACGCGGCACGTGGGACAGAGACATTCCGCCGGCCGGTGTTGCCGACAGTGTTGTTCCACCCACACGTGCCAGCACTGCCGGCACGACGCGTGGGAACACGGAGCGGTCACGACCGCATCGAGGTCGACCAAATTCTGACAGAACCCGCACACAAACACACTGTAGTGCTTGTCGTCCGATAGGACTTGCGTGAGCTCAAACCCCATCACGTCCTTTGGGTGCGGCCCGGAACGAACGACACGCAACAGAACAAATCACTAGTGGACAACCCACGCGACAACGATGACGAGGAGAAACGCGGACGACTCTAGGCACGCTTGGGTATTTCGTGCTCCTACTAGTGAGGGGGGAGGGAGGGGAATGCCACCCAAGAGTCGTGACGGGTGCGGGGACGAGCGTTCTCCCGAGGAGACTGTGTCTCTGTGCGACTATATGTATATTTGTATGTGTGTATGTGTTCGCTGGTCCAGGATTGAATTCTACTGTAACCCTGGAAACACATACAAAGCATGGACCAGTTATTAGGTTCTCGTACGGCAATGGCGGTAGTGTATATACGCGCGTAGCTGTATCATACTCCGCAGGTTCGTTCGATTGCTCGGTACCGTACGGTACGGTACGGCCCCAGTACACACACAGTTTGGTTTTTGGATGGGCGGACTGGACTCCTTGGACGTGTCGCGTCGTGATGCGAAACAAACAATTTGGTCCTTGAGTGATGTGGGTGTGGGTGGGATCGGGTCACCTGGTCATTCCTATGTAACTCTACAACAACTAAAGCCTTTCGGGGAATGAATTGTGACTCCCCGAATGTCCAACTGACGGACGTTCCATAAGAATCCAAAATCCAACGTCGGCGCAGAGATTGGACCGACAAAGTGCCTCGCCCCTTACCTTGTTTCATGATCGAGAAGTGTCCCGTAAACTATTCGGGTGCATGTGCTCCTCAAGGAACCCCTTCCCCCTTTCGATCCGAGATCGGCCATTCTCCGGCTAGGATGGCACTACTTCCTGCTTGTAATCTGACAGTACCGGAGTACCCGTCACCACCATCCAAAAATATCGCCCCCCAATCTCTTTCTTTGGTCGGTCGGTCGGTCGGTCGCGAGAAGGAAAACGACGCCCAAAAACGCCGTTCCGTCACACTCACCGATCCACAGTGGTGTGTTCCATGCATGCCTTGCATACTCCTCGGTTTGCCTTGACTGTGAAAACACCCATCTCGAGAAGCCCCTTTTTCCGCATCACCAACATGTCGTCGTCCGCTCCGGAAACACCGTTCTTCGTCAACGCCACTGCCGCAGGCGAGATTCCGTCCTACAACGGAGACGAAAAGGCCAAGGCGACGGATTTCGCCAACTACTTTTGTTCGTACGCCCAGCTCTACCACCAGAAACAAATGTTGGCGGATCACAATCGAATGGCGGCGTACCACAGTGCCATTCTCGGCAATCAGGACGTCTTCCGGGACAAGGTCGTCATGGACATTGGCACCGGCTCCGGCATTTTGGCCGTCTGGGCCGCCCAGGCCGGAGCGCGCAAGGTCTACGCCATCGAATACACGGACATGGCCAAACACGCCGAGCGAGTCATGAAAGCCAACGGTGTGGATCATATTGTGACGGTTATTCAATCGTCCGTGGAAGACGTCGTTCTCCCCGTGGACGAGGACCAATTGGATTGGGAACCCGCCCCCGACGGCCAAGACCAGAAACAGCGCTGCGTGGACATTATCGTGTCCGAATGGATGGGCTACATGTTGTTGCGAGAGTCCATGTTGGATTCGGTCATTCGGGCTCGTGACAAGTTTCTCAAGAAAAACACGGGATTGATGTTTCCCTCGCACACGACCATGTTTGTGGCACCCGTCAACGACGAAGACGAACGCAAGGCTGCCGCCAACGACTACGGGAGGTACGTAGGACGAGAATACGTGTGTGTGTGTACATATGGACCAGCAGCTGTCTAGACCGCGTCTCAACCAAATAATTTGTTCTCCACCACTTTTGTCTTTCAACAGCTCCATGTCGGATTGGGCCGAGTTTGCGCAGACCACGAACCAAGTATACGGCGTCAATATGGATTGTCTCGAAAAGGAATTTGACCGCGAGCAAAAAGAGTACCACATGCTCAGCTCACGGTGGACCGAACTACCCCCTGAGGCGGTTTTGGCGGAACCTGCCATGATCAAACAACTCGACATGACCACCTGTACGTTGCAAGATTCTCGTGGGATCGACAAGGACGCCGAGCATTCCGCCTTCGACTTTGAGATCGACGGTGACGAGATCAACAATCCAATCAGTGGAATCGCTGGTTGGTTTACGGCTGATTTTCGCAGTCGCACCGATGCCGGAGGAAGAGACGCCCCAAAACTGTCGCACCCAGCCTTTTTATCGACGGGCCCCGAAAATGGATACACACACTGGGGGCAACAAACGTTCTACTTTCTCAGCAGCATTCCTATTTTGAAAGGAGAGATAACGCGCCTTACAGGGGCACTCGAGATGATGAGAACGAAAGAAAATTCTCGTCTCTACAATTGCCGTCTAACGTACAGTACTTCTCGCAGAAGAAACGACGAACCGCAAGACGGATCCGTATTGATGAAGAGTGGAAAAATCGAACAAGTTTATCAGATTCCGTAGTAAGATTGCCATGTGGACAAGCTATCAATTTTTAATCGGAAGTATCCAAAGCTACGTCTGACTTGCAAATCTTCCCTTCGTTCTTTGCATATGCCAACATTGTCTTTCAATGGTCGTTTTCCCCATCTTGCAAAAAATAGAGGAACTATATACTGCTACTCTACGTATCGTGCTAACACAAAAAGGCTTGTCGGCGTTTTCTCCATTTTGCAAAGAATAGAGGAACTATATGCTGCTACTCTATGTATCGTGCTAATACACAAGAGGCTTGTCGGCTAAGACCTTCTGTCAAATTTGGCAATCTTGGTCTTATTCTTTTTCTATCCGAGTCGGAATAGAAATTGTATCCATTATTGTATCTACCGAGAGATCGCCTTTGCTTTGGGCTCTTTTGTCCGTAGCGTCTCTATCAAGTCGCTTTCTCTTGCGATCCCGTTTCTTCTTTGGAGCTCGATCAGCGAGGTCTTTCTCGACCATATCCTTAAGCCACTGTTCCCTCTGCAGTTGTTTTTTGACAATGCTACTCCACTCGCTATAGCCGACTTCGTTGTATTCCCGGACGGAGCAGACATCCAGAACATTTCGTCCCATGGAGTTTCCCGTCAAACGATGCATTCCTTCGGAAAGCTCCACTACTAGCTTCTCTCTATCTCCCATGTCAACGAGCCTTCGAAAAAGTTTGATCACGGAGTGGTGGCCGACACGATCTGCCGCCAGACCAACCCATCGACCTTGTAACTTCTTCAGTATTCGCTTCAAAGCGGTAGAGAAGTGTGCTTCTTGGACCGGCCCCTCCAAAACACCGTCCCATATACATCTGCTTCCGAGACCATCCTTTGCAAGTAGTTCCAAGTCGTCCTGTTCAAGTTTATCGGCAATACCAAGTAATACCTCTTCGCAGTATTTAGCTTCGAATCGAAGTAAGTGAAATAGAGTCCGTGTGCCAGCTACATCCAAAGTCAAGTGTCCGCCGGTTTCTTCAGCTTTTTTCATATTCAGAAGCTTGGGTACGCAGCCAACCAATCCATTGGATTTTGATTGCACTTCGCCAGCAATAACGAAGCCTTCGCGAATGACCTTTAAGGTGGCCTTCTGGATTCCGGGGAACCTAGCTGCCATCTCTGTCAACCGCCATAGAATGCCACGTCGACGATTGGATCCTCGAATAACGTAGCCATTGACAACAAGAGGTGCGACGACTTCGAGGAACTTTTCAGCCTGCTTTTCATTTCGAATTGTTGCAAGAGCGCTTTGTATTACAAAGTTACTGACGTCGTGCTCTACAAATTCTTGGAGACTCTGCTTCGACAGGAAGCCCCCGACTTCCAGAATGGATTCGTAGAACTCGTCCGAACTTAATCGCAAAACGGTCTCCAGGATGTGTGACCCTCGAGTTTCCCCGGATAGACCATAAATTACATCAGGCGCCCATTTTTGTTCGCTAGTCGAATCTTGCCAGCAGAGTAATCGTTTTGCTAAATTGTGGGCTTGTGATCCAGCGACGAACTTGGGCTCCGGTTGCAGTATGCTCAAATGATGATCTACTCTTCGTTCCGACCCAGATTCTTCTAGGTTCCGAGCTTTCGTCTTACATTCGCCTACTGCTGCTGAATATGTCAGTACTCGTAAAATCACAATGAGGAGCGGGCTTGCACTTGCATTACAGGCCAGGTGTTGCAGATCACCAGGCTCTCGTACTTGATTGCCAGAAATAGCGCTAACCAATTGCTCCAGAGAATTTCGTATCCTCTCATCGGACGTCGACACCCGAGAGTTTGATATATATTTCAAATACTGGTGTAAATTGCTCTGAGAAGATTCCTTGGCATACGGCGCAGCAGATTTTGATTTCTTCCGTTTCGGCTTCACCTTTCCTCGGCGTATCGGTCCTTGGCTCCCGAATGAGCCAGGTTGTTGAACAACTTTGACTCCGCCAAGAATACATACGAGTGACCGTAAAACATGTGAGCCACAGATGTGGATAGCCAAGTCATCAGTAAAGGGGACAATCTCTTCCACGATCTGCAAAAGAAGTTCGGCCAGTGACGGCAATTCCTCATTTACCAAGTCGAGCGGTGGGGCCTCGCGATGACTAGCCAAATCGATCTCAGAATGCGACGTAGCCGCCAACTCTAAGATTGTCTGTAAAACGTGCGATCCATATCGGTGTGTTGATAAGTGAAGAGCATATCCCGTTGTTCCAAAGAGAAGCTTTCGAATCGCGATCTCCGAATGTGGCCCAGCAATATGAGCCAATACTTCGATAGCTTCGGCGGCTACTTCATCCCCCGCCAAAGATGCAATTTCATTGCGAATTTCGTCAATGGCAGACAATGCTGCAGCCAACATGTGGGGGTACTCTACGGTTTCTTCCGTATCGTTGGGCTGTGCGAGAAAAACGGTAATTTGGTCGAAGGCTGCGTGAAGATCCAAAGGAAGTGAACGTAGGTATGCAATAGTATCGGCGTCTGGTCGACGGGGTCGATTGTATTCGCCTTCAACCTTTCCAACATCTTGTTTAACCGTCATGCGTTACCTGTTCTAATCCAGCCGATTGCGTTTCAGATTTGCAAGTGATGCATGAAAGGAACACTCACTGTAAAACTACTTTTGACTTGACTGTGAATATTCTTTGACTCTCTCTCGGTACCGTGTTCCGAACATGTTGGTTGGTGTTGCAGCTCGGTTCGATGCATTGCGCGTCTGTCTGTCGCAAGGTATGGCAATCCGTGACACTATCAAGTCTTGGGAACCGCTTTATCTCATCGAATTCGTAGCAAGCTTTTTGTCGACTTGTATTTGGAAGGGCACGCATATTGCTGTTGTTGATCAGGTGGTCACTACCTCTCATCTTTGGTACCAACTAGCTAGAGTAATATTTCGCTCCGTAGCTGTACTTTGTTCGTCATCAACTCCCATTTTTACATTCGATAAAGTAGATGATGGCCTCACCGAACTGTTTATCTTAATGTAAGAGAGGACCGACCCCCACCCCTACTTAGAAAATGTGACATTTCTGGTCTATCGCGTCGACGACAGAACCTGACAGTGATTTACCGGTACGTTATTGACCTCTGTGCCAATGCAGTATGCCACACGATTCTTCTAGCTAGGCTTTTCCAAGGCAAGGAAGGAATACCGTCAGGCAACTATGATAGACTATTCATAGGCTAACGATCTCTGGGAATAGCGATAGCAATATCTTTTCGAGTAGAAATCGGCCCTTTTTTTGCTGAGCGGTCTCGCAAGATGGGGGCGAAGCGTCCCAAGATCAAACAAGAAATGACTCCACAAATCAATCTATATATGCAACGTTTCTCGACCGATTCATAGAAAGACTTCATCAGACTGTATGAAAAGGAATCGGGAAAGTCTATGCCAATGTTCGACATATTCTACAGGTAAACTGCGAACAATATTCAAAATTATGCTTGATGACTATTATAATCAAAGGTACCAGCCGAAGCAGGCAAGATACGTTTGCAGTACAGCAAAGTCCGATTTGTCTAGTAGGTCTTTTTGCTACAGCAGTCAAGATCGTGCCAAATCGGTTAATATTAACTGTAAATCACTAGAGTCGAAAGGAAGATGAGTCAAAATATTCCTTTTAATTAAGCACAGGGCCAAATGTCTCTTTTAACTTATGATCGCATATCCACGACCACGTGCAAAATAATGACCTTTAAATTCAATACTCCCTACCAATATTCCTCCTTCCTATTTGTCGAATCCCATATCTCATCACCTTTCCCACAGATTGCGTAATTTTGATGCAGACAGCTTTTTGTTGTCCAGTAGAAATCCGAACACCATGCGCACCCAAGGCAGCAAACACTCGCATGCCTTTGTGCTGTTCCTTTGCGCAGTTTGTGGCTTGGTGCAAGCCGCTTCAGCCGTGGGAGCTGACTTCTTTGGGTTAAGCTGTGGAAATGGAAACTCCGGTTGCGCGCGAGGGCGATGCAATCATGATGCCATCTGTACGCCATGTCTGCAGTCTTCCTGCGAGACAGCCTTTGCCTGCTCCCTAGACGGCAAATATACAATATGCCAGCATTCAGAACCGCACAAGTATTTTCTGAGGGGCGGGGTGGAAACCGTGAATCGAGGAAGCAGCTTATTGGCAGGAATATGCACCAAGAACTGCGCCTGCGAACTCGGACACTGCAATTCTCACATTGACTGTGAAGGGAATGCCATTTGTCAAGGCGGTATATTGGAGGCAACCTACAGTCCAGATTCGACGAGTACTTGTATTGGTACTTGTAGTGACATCGGCCACAAGAATCCAATAACAACAGGCTGCCCAAGCGGTCGCTGCAGTTCTGACGACAATTGTGCCATTGGCATCGAACAATGCGAAATGATCAATGTAGTAGAGCCATGCTCAGGAAGTTGTACTAAGCGAGATGAGACAAAAAGGCGAGAGCTGTCTCCAACGGATCCCAGCGTACACCCTAGTACACTACCGAGTGTTCAGCCTTCGTCGAAGCCGTCGCGTAAACCGAGCTCTGTACCCAGTAATGAGCCGAGTCAGCAACCATCCGCTGCTCCATCGAGTATACCGAGTGTACTCCCAAGCCGAAATCCAAGCGACAGGCCATCGTCTGCACCGTCCGGTGATCCGACCTCGGTACCTACTGGGTCCCCCAGTAAAAGACCTAGTTCGCAGCCCTCGCCCACTCCATCGAATACACCCAGCGTCGTCCCGAGCGAGAAGCCTAGTACAGCTCCTAGCGAGAAACCTAGTACACAGCCAACAAAAGCTCCCTCTACTATCCCAAGTCTAGTACCAAGCAAGCGTCCCAGTGAAAGACCGAGCAACACACCAAGCGAAGAGCCATCCCCGGTCCCGACGAATAGACCGAGTGCAGGACCCAGTGACACACCAAGTCTTCCTCCGTCGTTTGCTCCATCAACAGATCCGACAACTGCCACTACAGAAATTCCAAGTAGTGGACCAAGCTTCCAGCCCTCCAAAAATCCAAGCACATCACCCAGTGTGCTTCCAACCAGTTTCCCGAGCCGCGACCCAAGCGTAGAGCCGTCAGCAACTCCGTCGGCCATTCCGACCTCATCCCCGAGCAGCGTATCGACTACCACCCCAACGGCTGCGTCATCGGATTCTCCAAGCTCTGTACCAAACGAGATCGCAAGCTCCCTTCCAAACTCAATTCAAAGCGAACTGCCGTCCTCAGCCCCTTTCACTAAAACGTCTGCAGAGCCATCGCAGTCTCCGATGGCTCAGAGTATACGGTTGTCCTTTGAACCGTCGGATGTTCCCAGTTCTGTACCAAGTGAGACATCAAGCTCCTTACCGAGCACAAGTCAAAGTAAGCTGCCGTCCTCAGCCCCTTTCACTGTAACGGGGGCGGTTCCATCGCAGTCTCCGACAATGGCACAGAGTGTAGAATCATCCTTTGAACCGTCAGATGTTCCCAGTTCTGTACCAAGTGAGATAGCAAGCTCCTTACCAAGCACAAGTCAAAGCAAGCTGCCGTCCTCAGCCCCTTTCACCGTAACGGGGGCGGTTCCATCGCAGTCTCCGACAATGGCACAAAGTGTAGAATCATCCTTTGAACCGTCAGATGTTCCTACTTCTGTACCAAGTGAGATAGCAAGCTCCTTACCAAGCACAAGTCAAAGCAAGCTGCCGTCCTCAGCCCCATTTTCTATTTCCCTAGAGGTTCCATCACAAAGTCCGGTCGCGATTATAAGTCTCGTGCCTTCTGGTCTCCCATCAATAACGCCGAGTCTTCATCCAAGCCATGAACCCACTTTGGTACCGTCGGCGCTTCCCAGCTTTTCTCCAAGCGCGACACCTAGTGAGGTTCCTAGTACACTCCCGTCTGGTCATCCGTCGACTGGACCGAGTCTTGGTCCAAGCAAAGCTCCTAGTGGAAATCCCACCTCTGGACCGTCTCATCAGCCCAGCACTCTGCCGAGCACAATGCCGAGCGTAGCGCCAAGTCTCGTCCCGTCGAGTCTCCCATCAACAATGCCGAGTCTTTTTCCAAGCTATGAACCCACTTTGGTGCCGTCGGCGCTTCCCAGCTTTTCTCCAAGCGCGACACCTAGTGAGGTTCCTAGTACACTCCCGTCTAGTCATCCGTCGACTGGACCAAGTCTTGGTCCAAGCAAAGCTCCTAGTGGAAATCCCACCTCTGGACCGTCTCATCAGCCCAGCACTCTGCCGAGCGTGGCGCCAAGTCTCGTCCCGTCGAGTCTCTCATCAGCAGTACCGAGTCTTCATTCAAGTGAAGTACCTAGCCAAGAACCCACTTTGGTGCCGTCGGCGCTTCCCAGCTTTCCTCCAAGCGCGACACCTAGTGAGGCTCCTAGTACACTGCCGTCTGGTCATACGTCGACTGGACCAAGTCTTGGTCCCAGCAAAGCTCCTAGTGGAAATCCTACCTCGGGACCGTCTCCTCAGCCTAGCTCTTTTCCAAGCACCATTCCAAGTGATATTTCCAGTAAACCATTGAGTGATGTACCGTCCAAATCACCAAGTGTCGGTTCCATCAAAGAACCTACCCCAGACCCCTTTCCAGGATCAACAATGCTTCCTAGTACTTCCCCCACTCGAAGGCCAACAGTGTCGCCCAGCGAACCGCCATCAAGACCACCGCTCAGTGTCCCAAATGTAAGTCCACCCCAGACGCCCATTCTTCAACCATCACCAGTAACGTTGGTTCTCCCAACCTCTGTCCCAAACCAGTTCCTCCCCACCATACCTATCGCTTCTCCCAGCCAAGGGCCTTCTCTGCGTCCAGTACTGCCACTCTCCTTTGACTGTTCTCTCAAAAGCAGCGGATCACGAAGATCTTGCTCGTTAGACGGTGATTGTACAGGAGTCGGACGTGTGTGTACGGGATACAACCCAACACAAGGTGCTTGTTCTGGACAATGCGCCAAGATCTGGTGTGGAGTAGGTCGCTGTTCTGAGTCTAAGGACTGCTCCTGGGGTCAAAAATGCGCGAACGGCGACGCCAGGACTGCTTGCTCTGGAAAGTGCCAAAATACATTTGCTTTTCGTCGCCCCTCATACAATGGATTCGATTTTCGCCGCATTGTCTTACCGTCATTTGGAAGAAGTCCGACCGGACCGGCCCCTTCTGGCAAGAAACATAACCGACAGCGCAAGAAAGCCTCAAAGGCTGCCAAGAATCGGAAGAAGAGCAAATCTAGTTCCGCCTCCACCGTTTCGACTTCGTCCTCTAGCCAAGCACAAAAAGCACTGGCACTACAAAGCGCTTCGGCTGCCACGGTGAGAACAAAACGGCAATCTCGAACGAATCCGAAGAAATGGAAATTGACAAGAATGTCTAAACCGAAGGCCAGCAAACTCACTGTCAAAGCCCGCAAAGGCAGAAAATCTGAACGAACCTAAAGACACCGGACCATTTCATAAAGCTCGGTGGATCGATACCACCAATCTCATGCATGGAAAGTACAGAGGTCGCGTTGATTCTGTGGTTGGGGAGTCAAAAGATGTTGTTTGGCCATGAATGATCAAAGCAAAATCAAACTCACGGCGTCACTGGATGTTAATATTTTTCTTTGGAAATACAAATTAGAATACCAATAGTCGCGCACTATCCTTTTTTGCTGTTAGAGCGAAGCAAGCCCAAGGTGACTGTGATGCATTATGGTTGGAAGAAATGAATATATTTATTTCGTATCGCCTGTGACAACTCATTACCGAAAAGACCTGTCGAAGCAACGACAAGAAGACGTCAGAGTTTACAAAGAAACGAAAAATATATTCGGGATTTCGAAGGAATTGTAACACAAGGCGTGAATGTAAAGATCCTTCAGTATTAAGTAACAACGATACAAAGCTAGTTCAATTGTCGTAAATCCTAGCATTTAATAATTGGAGGCTCCATCTTCGACGAACAAAACGTATTTATCTTTGAAAGAGTAAAACAATTATATTGAATTGGGACGAAACACCTCAGAGCTTTTAATCCTCGATAGGCAAACAAAGGGCCCAATGACTGTTCAATATATTAAAAAATTACGTGACTATCAACAAATGACCATTAAAAACACCCTGTCAATACTCTTACAGCGAACCTCAAAAGCTGGCATGCTCATTCATATCGGAAAAGCTTTTTACACATATTAGTGGAATCTTGATGCAGACAGCTTTTTGTTGTCCAGTAGAAATCCGAACACCATGCGCACCCAAGGCAGCAAACACTCGCATGCCTTTGTGCTGTTCCTTTGCGCAGTTTGTGGCTTGGTGCAAGCCGCTTCAGCCGTGGGAGCTGACTTCTTTGGGTTAAGCTGTGGAAATGGAAACTCCGGTTGCGCGCGAGGGCGATGCAATCATGATGCCATCTGTACGCCATGTCTGCAGTCTTCCTGCGAGACAGCCTTTGCCTGCTCCCTAGACGGCAAATATACAATATGCCAGCATTCAGAACCGCACAAGTATTTTCTGAGGGGCGGGGTGGAAACCGTGAATCGAGGAAGCAGCTTATTGGCAGGAATATGCACCAAGAACTGCGCCTGCGAACTCGGACACTGCAATTCTCACATTGACTGTGAAGGGAATGCCATTTGTCAAGGCGGTATATTGGAGGCAACCTACAGTCCAGATTCGACGAGTACTTGTATTGGTACTTGTAGTGACATCGGCCACAAGAATCCAATAACAACAGGCTGCCCAAGCGGTCGCTGCAGTTCTGACGACAATTGTGCCATTGGCATCGAACAATGCGAAATGATCAATGTAGTAGAGCCATGCTCAGGAAGTTGTACTAAGCGAGATGAGACAAAAAGGCGAGAGCTGTCTCCAACGGATCCCAGCGTACAACCTAGTACACTACCGAGTGTTCAGCCTTCGTCGAAGCCGTCGCGTAAACCGAGCTCTGTACCCAGTAATGAGCCGAGTCAGCAACCATCCGCTGCTCCATCGAGTATACCGAGTGTACTCCCAAGCCGAAATCCAAGCGACAGGCCATCGTCTGCACCGTCCGGTGATCCGACCTCGGTACCTACTGGGTTCCCCAGTAAAAGACCTAGTTCGCAGCCCTCGCCCACTCCATCGAATACACCCAGCGTCGTCCCGAGCGAGAAGCCTAGTACAGCTCCTAGCGAGAAACCTAGTACACAGCCAACAAAAGCTCCCTCTACTATCCCAAGTCTAGTACCAAGCAAGCGTCCCAGTGAAAGACCGAGCAACACACCAAGGGAAGAGCCATCCCCGGTCCCGACGAATAGACCGAGTGCAGGACCCAGTGACACACCAAGTCTTCCTCCATCGTTTGCTCCGGGATCGACCCCTAGTGCGCTTCCCAGCGCACAGCCCTCGACCACTCCGGCAGCCACCGTCCCGACTTTGGTTCCCAGTACACAACCGAGTGCCCAGCCGTCAGCGCCCACGACCGTAGCTCCGGGATCGACCCCTAGTGCGCTTCCCAGCGCACAGCCCTCGACCACTCCGGCAGCCACCGTCCCGACTTTGGTTCCCAGTACACAACCGAGTGCCCAGCCGTCAGCGCCCACGACCGTAGCTCCGGGATCGACCCCTAGTGCGCTTCCCAGCGCACAGCCCTCGACCACTCCGGCAGCCACCGTCCCGACTTTGGTTCCCAGTACACAACCGAGTGCCCAGCCGTCAGCGCCCACGACCGTAGCTCCGGGATCGACCCCTAGTGCGCTTCCCAGCGCACAGCCCTCGACCACTCCGGCAGCCACCGTCCCGACTTTGGTTCCCAGTACACAACCGAGTGCCCAGCCGTCAGCGCCCACGACCGTAGCTCCGGGATCGACCCCTAGTACGCTTCCCAGCGCACAGCCCTCGACCACTCCGGCAGCCACCGTCCCGACTTTGGTTCCCAGTACACAACCGAGTGCCCAGCCGTCAGCGCCCACGACCGTAGCTCCGGGATCGACCCCTAGTGCGCTTCCCAGCGCACAGCCCTCGACCACTCCGGCAGCCACCGTCCCGACTTTGGTTCCCAGTACACAACCGAGTGCCCAGCCGTCAGCGCCCACGACCGTAGCTCCGGGATCGACCCCTAGTGCGCTTCCCAGCGCACAGCCCTCAACCACTCCGGCAGCCACCGTCCCGACTTTGGTTCCCAGTACACAACCGAGTGCCCAGCCGTCAGCGCCCACGACCGTAGCTCCGGGATCGACCCCTAGTGCGCTTCCCAGCGCACAGCCCTCGACCACTCCGGCAGCCACCGTCCCGACTTTGGTTCCCAGTACACAACCGAGTGCCCAGCCGTCAGCGCCCACGACCGTAGCTCCGGGATCGACCCCTAGTACGCTTCCCAGCGCACAGCCCTCGACCACTCCGGCAGCCACCGTCCCGACTTTGGTTCCCAGTACACAACCGAGTGCCCAGCCGTCAGCGCCCACGACCGTAGCTCCGGGATCGACCCCTAGTGCGCTTCCCAGCGCACAGCCCTCGACCACTCCGGCAGCCACCGTCCCGACTTTGGTTCCCAGTACACAACCGAGTGCCCAGCCGTCAGCGCCCACGACCGTAGCTCCGGGATCGACCCCTAGTGCGCTTCCCAGCGCACAGCCCTCAACCACTCCGGCAGCCACCGTCCCGACTTTGGTTCCCAGTACACAACCGAGTGCCCAGCCGTCAGCGCCCACGACCGTAGCTCCGGGATCGACCCCTAGTACGCTTCCCAGCGCACAGCCCTCGACCACTCCGGCAGCCACCGTCCCGACTTTGGTTCCCAGTACACAACCGAGTGCCCAGCCGTCAGCGCCCACGACCGTAGCTCCGGGATCGACCCCTAGTGCGCTTCCCAGCGCACAGCCCTCGACCACTCCGGCAGCCACCGTCCCGACTTTGGTTCCCAGTACACAACCGAGTGCCCAGCCGTCAGCGCCCACGACCGTAGCTCCGGGATCGACCCCTAGTGCGCTTCCCAGCGCACAGCCCTCAACCACTCCGGCAGCCACCGTCCCGACTTTGGTTCCCAGTACACAACCGAGTGCCCAGCCGTCAGCGCCCACGACCGTAGCTCCGGGATCGACCCCTAGTGCGCTTCCCAGCGCACAGCCCTCGACCACTCCGGCAGCCACCGTCCCGACTTTGGTTCCCAGTACACAACCGAGTGCCCAGCCGTCAGCGCCCACGACCGTAGCTCCGGGATCGACCCCTAGTGCGCTTCCCAGCGCACAGCCCTCGACCACTCCGGCAGCCACCGTCCCGACTTTGGTTCCCAGTACACAACCGAGTGCCCAGCCGTCAGCGCCCACGACCGTAGCTCCGGGATCGACCCCTAGTGCGCTTCCCAGCGCACAGCCCTCGACCACTCCGGCAGCCACCGTCCCGACTTTGGTTCCCAGTACACAACCGAGTGCCCAGCCGTCAGCGCCCACGACCGTAGCTCCGGGATCGACCCCTAGTACGCTTCCCAGCGCACAGCCCTCGACCACTCCGGCAGCCACCGTCCCGACTTTGGTTCCCAGTACACAACCGAGTGCCCAGCCGTCAGCGCCCACGACCGTAGCTCCGGGATCGACCCCTAGTGCGCTTCCCAGCGCACAGCCCTCGACCACTCCGGCAGCCACCGTCCCGACTTTGGTTCCCAGTACACAACCGAGTGCCCAGCCGTCAGCGCCCACGACCGTAGCTCCGGGATCGACCCCTAGTGCGCTTCCCAGCGCACAGCCCTCGACCACTCCGGCAGCCACCGTCCCGACTTTGGTTCCCAGTACACAACCGAGTGCCCAGCCGTCAGCGCCCACGACCGTAGCTCCGGGATCGACCCCTAGTGCGCTTCCCAGCGCACAGCCCTCGACCACTCCGGCAGCCACCGTCCCGACTTTGGTTCCCAGTACACAACCGAGTGCCCAGCCGTCAGCGCCCACGACCGTAGCTCCGGGATCGACCCCTAGTGCGCTTCCCAGCGCACAGCCCTCGACCACTCCGGCAGCCACCGTCCCGACTTTGGTTCCCAGTACACAACCGAGTGCCCAGCCGTCAGCGCCCACGACCGTAGCTCCGGGATCGACCCCTAGTGCGCTTCCCAGCGCACAGCCCTCGACCACTCCGGCAGCCACCGTCCCGACTTTGGTTCCCAGTACACAACCGAGTGCCCAGCCGTCAGCGCCCACGACCGTAGCTCCGGGATCGACCCCTAGTGCGCTTCCCAGCGCACAGCCCTCGACCACTCCGGCAGCCACCGTCCCGACTTTGGTTCCCAGTACACAACCGAGTGCCCAGCCGTCAGCGCCCACGACCGTAGCTCCGGGATCGACCCCTAGTGCGCTTCCCAGCGCACAGCCCTCGACCACTCCGGCAGCCACCGTCCCGACTTTGGTTCCCAGTACACAACCGAGTGCCCAGCCGTCAGCGCCCACGACCGTAGCTCCGGGATCGACCCCTAGTGCGCTTCCCAGCGCACAGCCCTCGACCACTCCGGCAGCCACCGTCCCGACTTTGGTTCCCAGTACACAACCGAGTGCCCAGCCGTCAGCGCCCACGACCGTAGCTCCGGGATCGACCCCTAGTGCGCTTCCCAGCGCACAGCCCTCGACCACTCCGGCAGCCACCGTCCCGACTTTGGTTCCCAGTACACAACCGAGTGCCCAGCCGTCAGCGCCCACGACCGTAGCTCCGGGATCGACCCCTAGTGCGCTTCCCAGCGCACAGCCCTCGACCACTCCGGCAGCCACCGTCCCGACTTTGGTTCCCAGTACACAACCGAGTGACCAGCCGTCTACGGTACCAATCGCGTTGCGAAGTATGGGTCCAAGCCAGGCACCGAGTGTTGTTGTTAGCCAGGTACCGAGTATTGGTCGAAGCCAAGTTCCAAGTATGGGTCCAAGCCATGCATTAAATATGAAACCAAGTCAGGCACCAAGTATGAGTCCAAGCCAGGCACCTAGTATAGACCCCTCTTCGGCACCGTCGATACTTCCAAGCGCTTTTCCTAGTCCTAGACCCAGCACACTACCAAGCGTGGGACCCTCGACGCTGCCTAGCTCTCTACCGAGTACAACACCGAGTGCGAGACCCAGCGCAATCCCAAGTGCAACACCTTCGACACTTCCTAGTTCTATACCGAGTACAACACCGAGTGCGAGACCCAGCGCGATCCCAAGTGCGGCACCTTCGATGCTTCCTAGTTCTTTACCGAGTACAACACCGAGTGCGAGACCCAGCGCGATCCCAAGTGCGGCACCTTCGATGCTTCCTAGTTCTTTACCGAGTGCGAGACCCAGCGCGATCCCAAGTGCGGCACCTTCGATGCTTCCTAGTTCTTTACCGAGTGCGAGACCCAGCGCGATCCCAAGTGCGGCACCTTCGATGCTTCCTAGTTCTTTACCGAGTACAACACCGAGTGCGAGACCCAGCGCAATCCCAAGTGCGGCACCTTCGATGCTTCCTAGTTCTTTACCGAGTACAACACCGAGTGCGAGACCCAGCGCAATCCCAAGTGCGGCACCTTCAATGCTTCCTAGTTCTTTACCGAGTACAGCACCGAGTGCGCGACCCAGCACAATCCCAAGTGCGGCACCTTCGATGCTTCCTAGTTCTTTACCGAGTACAACACCGAGTGCGAGACCCAGCGCAATCCCAAGTGCGGCACCCAGTGCACCTCCGTCCAGTGTACCATCCGGGGCACCAAGTTCGGGTCCAAGTCAAGCACCTACCCAACACCCCACGCTGGTTCCATCGGGGCTTCCCAGCTTTTCGCCGACTATGGTACCGAGTGCCGGGCCTAGTATATTCTCCAGTGCAACACCTACTGCACTATCCTCGGCCCTTCCGTCCAGGGAACCGAGTCGCGGTCCAACCACAGCTCCTACTGGTAATCCATCATCAGGACCTTCAATCATTGCTCTTCCGAGCAATATACCGAGTAATGTACCCAGTGAACCGAATTCTGGTGTACCGTTTGGTGAACCAACTTTTGGTCCCACCAAAAGACCCACTCAAGACCCTTCTTCGGATCCATCGATGTCTCCAAGCATACGGACTGTTTCACCCAGCAAAATGCCCTCGACACCGCCACTCACTTCACCGAATGTAAGCCCGAGCCAGGCACCCATTCTTCAACCATCATCAACAACACCCAGCAAGTTGCCCTCTCGACCGCCACTCACTGCACCGAATGTAAGCCCGAGCCGGGCACCTCTTCTTCAACCATCATCACCAACGTTGATCCTCCCTACTTCTGTCCCAAGCCGACTGGTCCCGACCACTCCTATCGCTCGCCCCACCCTAAGGCCTAGTCTACGTCCAGTATTGCCACCATCTTCCGATTGCTCTCTCGTAAGCAGCCGATCGCGACGACCTTGCTCGTTGGACACGGATTGTACAGAAGTGGGACGTGTGTGCGTTGGGTTCAACCCGGCACAAGGTGCGTGCTCTGGACGGTGCGCTAAGATCTGGTGCGGTGTGGGTCGTTGTTCCGACTCTAGTGACTGTTTGTGGGGTGACAAATGCGCCAACGTCAACGCCGGGGCCGCTTGCTCGGGAACATGTCGGAGAAGCTCATTTGTATTCCGCCGTCCCTCATACGGTGGGTTTGATTTCCGCCGCTTTGACTTTCGGTCGTTCAGAAGGAGCCCATCCGTGCCACCAACTCCTCGGAAGCGTATGGGAATGCGTACGAAACAATCGGAGAGTTCAAAAAGCAGCAAATCCTCGGCTGGTGTTCGTAGTCCAGGCTCATCTCCTGGCAGACAGGGACAGTCAGGCAAGACAGGCAAAGGTGACAAGAGTAGAAAGGGCGCCAAACACAAAAAGAACAGAAAAGCCTCTCCAGTTGCTACTCCTACTGTCTCTCGAAACCAAGCACCAAATAACAAGGCACAAGCAAGCACCTTGGCTACTGTAACCAAACCACAGCAGCAATCCAGAACCAATTTTGGAAATTGGAAACCAATAATTTCCAAACCAAAAGGAAAGACGCTTGGTGCGAAAACTCGTAAAGGTAAAAAACGTGAGCGCAGATAGCTGACAAAGAATTCGGTTGCGGCTCTTCATTGCATATCTCAACTTTTTAATGTATGAAAGCATCAGTGCATGACGATTTTCGAATTGTACAAATAGATTTATCAAATTTACCAGTAATCCAACAAATCTTGAACATGTCATAACGTACTGCTTGGTGTGCTGCGAAGCAAATATAAAATTTTGAAACAGTACTTCCGGGAAAGATCCGTTGTCGACATACTAGAATGGATGCACTCAACTCTTTATCAGCACTTGCAGTTACAATTTCCACATGTGTTTGGGAGCACGTGGTGCTTTACATCCCATGTCGACGTTGGCCACGATAGCGAAAAGAGGGTGTTTGGATTGACTTACGACTTGTTACTTATTGACAAATTTAGCTGACGGACGCGGAGAGACCGACAATATATACGAATCATGATTCGTCATGTGCGAAGAGGATTTATCTCTGAAGGAGCCTTTTTTGAGAAGGGGTTCATGAAAGCAGCACTTGCATTTGAAGGCGAGATTACAAGGATCTCCGTACACAGAATTACACAAGACTGGCAAGACCTCCAATTCTAACATTGAATCTCACGACATTCATTTTCCTTTTCATGTTGATTTAGAGTTCGTAGGGTTACCCACGAGCCGGAAACACTGTAGGTTATATACCCAAAAAACTTATAATCTAGTGCGGTTGACTGTGAATGTACTCGAACATTGGATTGTCGAATACATCCTTTCTAGCTACCAAAAGGTGCAATACTACTAACAGTAAGACAACATGACAGTGCCTTTCACTGGTAATATATGCAAGGCTACCCAATACAGCGACGGAACGCAATTCACGGAAAATTGTCTGTCGTATGTGACAAAAACAGAAACGCAGATGACTTCCAGTGAAAGCGAGATAAATGGAGCTTCAGCTCCGTCGCGATTCCACGGGTTTCCGTCCTGTTCGGTACCGTGCGACCATGAAAATCTCGTCGCGTGGTTCAGTCAGCAAATCCTTTCATTCCGTCAGCTATTTTTTGTTCCATATCATTCTAGGCATCATGACGGAACGTATGAACATCGACGAAGATAATGCCACCCATGAAGCTGCGTTGCACGACAGCAAAGTCGTTGAAGACGAAGAAGAAGAAGATGTTTCTGACCTTTTGGATATGCTCGATAGAGCCTCTGACGCCCCAGAAGGAGCCGCGCGGATTCCTATTCTTCTTCCCATGATTACAAATACGGAGAAGACAAGTACGAAGGCAATGCAGCTAAAAGAGCGTGCCGTCTATGACCTGACTCGTGCCTATTGTGCGGCTCAACAGTACGACGATGTGGTCTCATTCTTGACGGGTCAAACTGGTCAAACTTTCTTGGCGCAAATGACCAAGGCTAAAACAGCCAAAATTGTTCGCCAAATGCTTGACATTGTCATTCAAGCGGCCCCGGAAGCCCTGCAAATGCAAGAATCCGTCGCCCGAGCGATTGTAGCCTGGACAGAATCGGAGAAACGGAATTTTTTGCGACAACGCGTGGAAGCCAAGCTCGCTACCATACTCTTTCACCGAGGTGCTTACGTTGACGCGTTAGAACTTTGCGATCGTCTATTGACAGAACTTAAAAAGCTCGACGATAAGGCCCTGCTTGTCGAAACTCACTTGCTTGAATCCAAAATACACTTTGGGCTACGCAACGTCCCCAAGGCCAAGGCTGCCTTGACAGCTTCCCGCACCGCCGCCAACGCCATTTACGTTGCGCCCGCGCTCCAAGCCGAAATTGATTCCATGTCGGGCACCATTCACGTAGAAGAAGGTGACTATAACACAGCGCACTCATACTTTCTCGAAGCCTTCGAACAATTGGACCAAATGAACGAAACGGCCCAAGCAACAACTGCCCTGAAGTATATGCTGTTGTGCAAAATTCTCGATGCTTTACGAGCTGCCTTGCATCTTTCTAGTCAAGGAGCCGTAGGCATGAAGACTAACAAGGCAGAAGTCGACTTATCGGGACTCTTGACGGGGAAACAAGGCGTCAAGTATGCCGGTAGAGAAGTTGAAGCCATGTCTGCCATTGCCACAGCCTCCGCCAACAGGAATCTTCAAGAATTTGAGCGAGTGCTGCAAACTTACGCAGACGAGTTGCAACAAGACTTGTTGATCAAGCACCACTTGCATATCTTACAGGAGCAACTGCTTGAATCGAATCTTATTCGTATCATCGAACCGTACAGCTGCGTGGAATTGAGTCACATTGCCGCGATGATTGAGCTACCCGTGGCGACCGTGGAACGCAAACTTTCGCAGATGATCCTAGATGGCAAGTTTCTTGGCATTCTAGATCAAGGGAAGGGACAGTTGGTCGTGTACGAGGAGTCGGATCCGGACGAAGCTATGGAGAAGGGGCTGCAAGTAATTGCCAACATGGATCAAGTGGTGACAAGTTTGTTTGAGCGAAGCAAAGCGCTTCGTACTATGATGATTTAAAGAATTCATTAGGTAAACTGAAGGACTTTTCAGCTTTGTGTACTTGACAACATGCTATAAACATAATTCACCATGGGACTGATTCGCTTTGCTAGTACACTTGGTACCTACTGGTCGAGGAGATCTTTGGCAAGCGTTAGCCTTCCTGTAGACCAGTATACCCGGTATTCTTCCCAATTCCATTCTGGACGTAGAATCTTAGCGAATACGAAAAGAATGGGTAGTACTGGACTGGACGCGGAGTAACAGCGAACGAGAATGGGACAGTGGTCAAACGATGAATCTGAAATTATGTTTGTGTCGTCGAAGTGTCTGATAGAAGTATTTCAATTAGGTAGATCACAGAATCACATATGGTATTAACTGTAGCCATTTTGAAAAGCTCATTGGAGCTCACAGTCAGTGTCAAAGCCTCTACTGGACTCTCTCCTTTCAGAGTCACCCACAGCGGTGCGATCGACACTCTTCCATCCGTCAAGCTCACACAAAATTGCGACCTCCCGGAGCGATCGCAACGAAAGCCAGAGAAAAGGTTAGATCTTCCCTTGCCTTTGAACAATAGCTCAATTGAAGGCATGGCATCCGAACAGACGGTGCTCAACGTTTTAGGCCGTGCTTTTTGGGATCCGACACCGACCGGCACGGATTTGCGAGCCCGGCAACTCGCAGCGGCCATGGGCTATCCCACAACATGGCGCGTTGTACGCACCGTGGATACCATCCAGGGTCGATCGATGATTGCAGATCGGATTTATGCCGGGAAACCGGACACGGACTGTGACGCCTGGTTTCACCACGAAGCTGCCATGAAAGTAGCCGCCGCGTGGAACGACGAATCGAGCACCGCCTTCAGCAACGCCGGAGGACATTTGCTGCCGCGAGAGCCACTCTTTGATAAACACGACAAAGTTCAAGTCATGTACGAAGGGGAATGGTGGGATGCCAAGGTCTTGCGACGAAAGACTCACAATGAAGGCTTTCGTTACCAAGTACAGTATGTCCAAGATCATTCGAAGCAGACGGGAGTTGACGAACGCCTCATTCGACCAAGGCAAGATCTGAATCACGATGCATTTGCACTTGCCAAACAACAAGGGTTTGGGGAAGGTTGGCAAGCAACTGCACATGGTAAGCGCTGGAAAGTCATCGCTCCGGACGGGACGGTCTATACGAGCAAAAAAGCGGCCCTGGAAGCTTTTCACGAGGTGGATGCGACACCAGCAGTCGAAGAAGGCGACCCTCCGTGGCGTACCACGCAACACGAATACTTGGGGCGATCTATACTGTGGACTACAACGCACAATATTTCGGCTCGCCGGAACATAAGTGTGGATCAAGTTGGGAAAGTTGTGGGTTGGATTGCCGAAACGGATGTGGACAAGGCTGGACTACCTGGCTTTGTCTCAGAGCGCACCAAGGAGCCCGCGCGGCTCTTCCACATCAAGTTCCCCGACGACCATTCGCATCCCTACGCGTCGTATTTGGTGAGCTCCCAGGATTTGGAAGAGCACGAGTTGGAAGGCTGTCTAATTCCAGAGGATGAACTGCCCCCAACGAAAAAAGCTAGGAAGCGATAAATGATCACCATTTGACGAACGAGCAATCGTGCGGATATAACAACAATAAATGTAAATGCCAGCTGTAACCACCTGTAAAGCCAAGTACTTCGGTGACTGGACGTCAAAGGCTACCCAGTGGATGGTAGTACGAAAACGCGGGTATTTTGTTTCCGCCTGCATAATTTCTGCTGTTACGTGATGTTGCCGTTAGGCTTACCATTCCGCCTGCAAAGTCAAATTTGGTCAGTCTGCTACCAAGAGCTTTTTATTGGCCAAGTTTAAGCACGGTCACTTCGTCTGGTTCCCTATGACACTGCATAGTTCCCATGCCTCAATCACGCTTGTATCCTATCTCGATCGTACAGGACTGCAGCATGGTACAATCTGTAGGCCGCTAGTGCTAACGATTGTATTTTATGTCGCATAGCATATTAGAGTAGTTAGAAAGTAGGACTAAAACGGAAAGGGTGCGAGAATCCAACGAATCATGACCCCTACTTAACTGTGAAGGGCTGGGGCTTGCCGGTACGGGAAAACCCTGTAAAAATTTCGCTCGTTGTCGCCAGCCAGCGTGCTGGCCATTTTTACGCGCCTCCACTCTCGATCACATCTTTTCTGCAGCCAAACCTTGTGCTGCCATAAAGCCACATTTCGTCCGCATTTTCTTTGATCTCGTGATGTTTTGATCTGATCAATGCATTACGGAGGGTAAAGCATTCATGTCGGATCAGAAAAAATCGGGGGAGAGAGGCTTGGGGGCTGATCGTGTGGAAGAGGGGTATGGGGCAACCACACCGGGATCTTCAAAGCCGGCAGCGCAGCAGCGTGGGGCTCTGTCGCAGTCCAATTCGCCACCGCAGCAGCGCAGCTCTCACCCAACGCAACATTCACCACAGTTGTATTCCTATGGGCAATATCCACATGCGGGTCAGGTAGGGGGGTCTTCGCAACAGCCTCATGTGGGATCCGCTCCGGCGTACTATCATCAGCAAAGTCACCTTGCACCGCAGCGACAACTTCCGCATTCAATGTACAATCCACGAAGCTCGTCTCGTCAGGTAACTCCAGACGAACGACAGTATTTGTACTCTGGGTACAGATCGCCTATCGGATCTTCTCTACAGCGGACGCTTCATAGTCCCGCCGACAGCAACCGTTCCCCAACGAAGAGGCCTCGGCAGTCGAGTGAGTTTTATTGTTGTCTGCATTATAGTTCGCGTTTCCGTTCCGGACTGTCATCATTTGCGTTGTATATGGCAATGTACATCGTATTTCGCTTATATGTGTGTTTGAATTGGTATGGCCCTCGTGAACACTGCTTTTTTGACTGCATGGTAACCAAAATTTGGTGTCAGGGTTCCTATGTATTTCTATTATTCGAGATCCAGGGTTGTATATTCTATATGGAGTTGTGTGCTCGGAATTTTTTGTCACCTTATTTCTTTGATGCCAACCGTTATGAAGCGGTAAACACTCTACACGACTTGCCTTTGTGTCTGCATTTTCTTTTCCGCGCCATCCTGAAGACACATTCATCGGATATTGAGAAAGCGAAAACGGCCCCTCATTTCAGAGGAAACTATTTCGTCTGCTGGTCGCTGTACATTGCCTGACTATCATCCAACTCCTTGTACTGCTAGCATGTGTTGTTTTCGGGCTCGTCCGGATCGACAGCCACGTTTTAACAGATACTCACCTTTCGCGATGCTTTCCTTTTCTTTTCTCCATCTTGTCCTAAACGATTTCCATCGATCCCAATGCACTGACGACTCTCCTTTCGTCATTTCCTCATCTCATGCATATTTGGACTCATTATGGACTCTGTCGACAATGAACGCGCCTCTCCGCCACAATCTTATTATCTTCGCCAACAACGTCTCAACAAAATTGTCAAATGCTTCATTCTTACACCAACTTCGCACTACGTCAATCCTGCTTTTGCCAATCTGTTATCGAACGAACGAAAACGCAATTTTGACTCCACACTTCTATGCTTGCCTCCTCCTACATCGCTTGATTCTGTTCCGAACGATGTTTTGGACGCAATCTCCGTCTTTTCGCCGACTTGTAACTCCCTCGACGATTTTTCCCATCCATCACCGTTTTCTATCCCGTCCTTGAACTTGTTGACCAATCATATTGTGCGTTCGCCACGGCGTTCAGAAGCAACGCCTTCAACTATTGCATCTTCCTCTCCAGGAGCTTATTCGCTAGGGTCTCTATATCGACCGAGTCCGTCGGGATCTTTACAGTCAGGCACCCCCACTTCTCTGGGAAGTGCGCGAAGCGATTCTGCGTTGTTGGCGTTGACGAAAAAGTTTCGCCATTTGCTGAGATGCGCACCGGGCAACCGCCTTGATTTGAATAGAGCTGTGCAGGAAATGAGGGTACAAAAGCGCCGGATTTATGACATTACCAACGTTTTGGAAGGTATTGGGCTGATTACCAAGGATAGCAAAAACCTTGTATCCTGGAACAACGATCCTCAGATTGGACTGTCTCGAGCGGAGGAGCCGACTCCTGTTGCGACAGACAATTCTCTGACTGAAGTAGCTCGTCAAGGGCAAGGGTCGTCGTCGGCCCAGCGTATCGAACAACTTCGCCAAGAATCGGATTCTCTGCTCGAGGAAGATCAAAAGCTTGATAGAATACTCGACTTTTTGACCGAGCAGTCGAGGCAGTTTTCAAATGAAAGGTCTGCCCCCGATAGTGCTCGGCCTCCGCGTCATTTAACTTATCTACCACAAGAGGTTGACGATGCGGAACAGCTAATGCATGTACGATACTCAGACATTACGAGCCTTGCTATTTACGACAACGACACCATTATTGGAATTAAAGCTCCGATCGGAACAAACCTTGAGGTCCCTGATCCAGATCAAGGGATGAGACCTGGTATGAGACGTTACCAAATGTACTTGAACAGCACAACAGTCCCCCCAGGCCAACCGATCGGTGGGAGCGGCGGACCTATAAACGTTTACCTCGTCAGGCCTCAGGTGTTACCAGGAGGTACCGGTGGCGAGCCGCAATGGGACGAGGGACGCGAGACTGGCCCATCGGTAGCAGGTGCCTACGTTCAGGGCACTCCAGCTCCGTCAAGCTCGGTTCCAGGTGAGACTTTGACAGAAGCTTCGCGTTCGAGGCGAAAGGCTCCGTATTCTGCCCACTCCGAAGCGCACTCTAGTCATTCGGCCTACATGCCTCCGTACTCTGAGGCGGACTGGGGTCCGCCTCCCCATCCTGAATACCCGAATTCGCCGTACTACCCCATGTCAACCGACGATAGCAAAAAACGGCGAATTGATGCGGTATCTTCTGACTCTCCTATCCGCAAGAAACCAAATCCTAGTTCCAAAAGTCTCACGCACCCGCCACAGGAGGCTGATGTCGAAGGGGGTAAATCTCCTCTTTCTCCGAAGCCTCGATTGACGCCCGACCGAGCTCGACAAGGAGATTCTAACGAGTTTCTTGGAGGACAGTATTCGATCGATTTCTCGCCAACTCCAGGTGGGGTTCAGACTACGGCGTCTTGGGCTCTCTCATCTCCTTGGGGTCGATCGCTGTCCTACCATCATCAAGAAAGTTCCCGTAGTGGACATTTTGGCCCACCCACTCCTATTGCATCAGGGACTCCAGGAGATAGACCTCCAACTCCAAATTCTTCACAACAGGATCTGTACCACATGCCGTTGCAATCTCCGACATTAAGAGGCTTCTTTCACTCTGGGTTTCTGTCTTCCCCGTCCAGTAATGTTCACCTCGGAATGAGCCCCATGCCTGGACTCATAGATCCAGGAGTATCCAATGATGCACACTTTCCCCTGCCTTCGTTTCACAGCGAAAACCACCGTGCGGGAACGATCTCAATGCGCGAACGCCGCTTTCCTGAACGCAGTGATTCTGATCCGGTCGAACCACCAGAAGTACCACGCCGTTCTCGTAGGCCACCTCGCTAATGCGTTCCTCTTTTCGTCATTATCTGTTAGTCTATGCCCAAAGTACTGTTTTTAGAACACCTAGTTCAGTCATCACAGCATTCAAATTATCTGCCACCACGTAACAGTTTCCATATGAGTTATTTTTTTCAGTCGCTCGGAATTGGGAACACATAATCCTCCAGTGCTAGCTCCCTAGATTTTTCGCTAGCTTCCGTTGCTGGAGAGCTAATTGTTTGCAAGTAGAGAGTCTTGTAACGGAATCAGCAAGCTTGGGATATTTCTCGCTAACGTAATGAGAGTTCTGGATTAACTGTAAAAATCAGGAAGCTTGCGACATCTATCTTCCATTTGGTCATGTCTCACCTTCACAAAGTGACCGATCGCTCTGTGAGATACTCTTTGTTTCAACAATGGCGCCATCTTGGTGAGCAGCGGAGAATTGCCTACACACAAGGAACATTAGTTGACGAGCGAGAGCCAGATATCTCCCCTCCCCAGTCCGTGAAGTTTGGACTAACTGTATACTTTACGACGAGCGATAGAGAGAGAACCATGAAGGTCGTCCGATACAAAGGAGAGATTGTTTCTCTATGCTATTTTGTTCTTTGCTACTCGACTGGTCACGGAGCTTTTACTGAGTCAACACACAATATCGATTCTCCTGTTATCGCAACTATTGGAGCGCACAGCAACATAAGACAAACAGAGGAGGAAGAGGCTGGTTTCTCACCTATCAAAGCCATGGCGTCAGGTCGACGAGCTTGCGGCCTCTACATCTGGAATGCACCCTCGGCACTTCTTTACAAATGGACCAACCACTTACTGCAAGACTGCATCTACGAAGGAAAAGGAGGTCGAAAGGTACGAATCGAGGCGACACACCGATGGGAAGATCGTTTTTAGGAAACGTCCTAAATGCTGACTCCTGCTCTTACATCATTCAGTTTGTCCGATTCCAACCAAACTCGATACTGCAACTTCTTTATCCGCACGTTGCCCGATATAGTCCAGATAGTTGTCTGATATGTGGAGGATCGTTTAATGACCACCTTGCCCTTTGGTGGTCTAAACATCTCTATACTCCGTTTGATCTCTGGCTAGATAGAGTAAACAAAGCGGCTGAAGTTGAGGATCCCGAGAAAAGCTCACATCGAACCATGCGCTCGAAAGGTTCGCAAACGTGGGGACGAGAGTCAGCGTTGAAATTTTGCTTTCACGGTCGCTACGTTTTAGAGACCAGTCTGCTGACAGAAGGCGTCCCAAGGAAAAGTGACCAACAAAAACTTGTGAGAAGGGCTGTAACAGAAAGATACCCTACGAGTACAATCATGGAAAGAAGAATGGCAAGGGGCTCGAAAGTTTCGTACATGGTTCCTGCTCTAACGTCGGAAGGAAAGGAATCTCCATTTATTCTTAGATTTGTGCGGGGCATCGCCTTGAATGCAATGGACAGCCTTGTATACCTGGAAGAGAAGGAGGACGTAGTGGTGAATTGACTAAAGAGCCAGTCTGAGAAATTTTTCTAAAGAATTTAATCAAATGGATTTGTCGTAATCCTTTTGCTTTAGCTTACAGTTAGTGCACTCCAATCCATCCATTTGTTGGTATCTGGTTTAAACCGATTCGGAACATTTCTGCTCCAGCTTGTTTTCATCTGGATGCTAGCAATTCCGAGGGGGCGCATGGCAAATACAACCTTCTTAGATACGTGACCGCCTGCAGCACAGTCTTTGAATGCTTCAATCAGAAGCTTTCTCTTCAGCTCATCATTGTCACATAATCTTTCCACAGCTTTCGTGTAGGTGGCGTAGGTGACATGGTTCGGAGGACCGAAGCCTGCAGACTTCATCAACTTCATCGTATCGACTAGAAGTCGCAGAGCAAACCTCTTTCTCTCGTCAGATCCAGTTACCCCCAGACAAGTTTTCATGAGAACTGTGAATACGTAAGCGTCGGGCTGCATATTCTGATCTCCTTTCTGAAACTCGTTGATTAATTGGACGAACAGGGCCTTTGCCTTTTCCACTCTTCTGGGATCGTCCGATCGCGACCATGCGTCGATAACAATTGTGTACGAGACCCGATCAGGTTTTATCGTATGTCTTCCTTCGCTGCTTTTTGCTTGCATAGTTTGGAGCAGCTCCTCAGCTTTTTTGGGGCATCTACGTTCCTCATCCTTTGCAATTGATGCGAGCACACTGTTGTACGTTCGAACATCTGGTTGTAAAGACAAATCGCGGTCCTTCGATTCTACTTCGAGCCACTTCAGAAGATCTAAGGATTTTGAGGATAGACCACGCTTCCCCAATGCGTCAAGCACCGTGTTATAACTGACAAGATCAGTTGTAAAGTTTAGCTTCAGCTTTTCCAAGAACGCGAGCGCCCGACCGATTGAGTCGGGCTTTCGAACTGCTCTTGACCACGCTGCTAAAACTGCATTCCCGATCTCAGTATCAGGGCAGAAGTCCGGATGACCACCAGATTCCTTGTGTAGCTCATCAAGCGTCCGCCAAATCCTTTCGGCCTTCTCTGGTGCATCATGAATACGTCCAGACCATGACCAAGCATTTACACACGAAGTAAAGCACACTTTGTTTGGCTTTACGCCGTGTCCATTTCGGTACAGCTGAATCATCTTAAAAAGGATAGATTCAGCACGTTGTGCGGCTTCACCATCTTTCTCCTCCTTTTCACAGTTGGCCCACGCATCTATAAGAACAGCGTACGTTGTTGTATTTGGAGATGCATTAACCCCGTATTCGCGTTCCAGTGTACTCATGAGTTGTAAAATGTCTTCACATTTTCGTGCAGCTTCGCGACCCAACCCACTACGTGCCCATGCATGTAATGCAATGTTAAATAAGCGCGGTTGAAGGACTGATACATGGAGATCTCCAGCACGTACCGAGGCAATCAGACTTTTCAAGATTGACAATGTTCTATGGGGTGCCAAGCCTGAGTCACCCTTTGCCCATGCATCCATAATACTTGCAAACGTAGCTCCATTAGGTAGACAGCCAACGTACAATGACACGTCACTACTCTCCTCGCATTCTCTTTTCCATGTGCCCATCAACTCTAAAACCGCTTCAGAGTGCTTGCCCGAATCATCCGCTCCACTTTTCGCCCAACAATTGATACTGATATTAAAAGCTTTAATTGTGGGTTCCACCGGGGGAATTCGTCTTTCCGACCTCGACTCTTGTGAGTAGCGTCGGCACTGAAAAATCATATTCTGCAAGATATGTTGACAGTGCTCAGCCGCATTTCGTCCGCCGTTACAAACAGCGAAGCCCTGCATGACGACCTCATAAAATGAGGCTTTCGGTACAAAAACTGAGTCGAACCTTAAAATTGTGTTCCTTTCCAGCGTATCCAGCAGCCGCTTTGCTTGTAACGGGGCTTCTATCGTTTTTTCATCCATCGCGTACTCCATCCACGCTTCCAACGTATGAAAACAGTCATGAACCGTGATCGGCGACCCGGCTTCAGCGATCGCTCGTACCGGATTTTTCACCAGATCGATCAATTCATTTGTTTTGGAGATAAGATCGCCGTACGACTTGAAATGTCTTCGTTTGAGGTCTTTCGAAGGAATAAAATGTGTCGCTGCACTTTGAAAACGTGTTGCTTGGATGATTCGATGGTGGTAGTGATAGTGCGAAAGATGGAAGAATGCTTTCGTTGTCCTCATCCCCTCAGTCTCTACCGCAGCATCCGACCTATTTTCGTTTCCGAATACTATTCATTGGTGAACCTACTACCGTTAGCGCGAACAAAATGACGAGCGGTGAAGTTGACGGAATGCAAAGATCGCAAGAAGCGGTATTGCGTGAATGCGTGAATTTGCTGGCCCAGGATCCCTTGATATCTGGGCTGACCTGAAAAAAAATTGGCGCAAGCTATTCCTAAACCACTTTTGTACCCCCAGTTCCCTCTAGAACGGGATTAGCCAACTGTAAGGTCTGTGAGCGACGGTCCAAAGAAATGATTGAACAGTTAGTCCCCCAAAACACTAGACACGATAGTTTCAAAAAATTTCAACGACTGGAATTACTTGTATCTGTGCCTATTTTGATTTCCTAATTTTCTTCGTCTTCTTCATGCTTCCGCCTGTCTCGGAATAAGTAGTCTCGACCGTCCTTCGTTCATCTTTCAGCCTCTCGACCTTTTGCTTCAACATGGACTTCCCGGTTGCATCTCTTTCTTTACTTTGTCCTAGATCTTTACGACGCTGGCTAAGCATATCCACTTTAGCCTGCTTCTGCGCGATGCCATGCTGCATTCGATTGTACAGATGACTGGCCTTTCTGCTCATCATCGTCTTCGCAAGTTCATGGGCTTCATCTTCTTCCTTCTTTCGCTTCTTTTGCTGCCGCTTAAGTACATCCTCGTTATCCATTTTTGATTCTAGATCCGCCCCTTCGTCCTCTTCATCTTCGTCCGGTGCTTGTATATCCTCTGGAGTGGAATCGGGAGATTCTTCCGCAAGCTCGGGCTCCGTTTCTACATCGACGGGGCGAGCTGGTTCACCGTTCTTCAAACGTTCAATTTCTTCGGCATACACAGGCTTGTATCCTTCTTCCTCATCGTCAACCCAGGGCGACAGGTGAGGTGGTAGTTCAGCACCAACTGCGTATCTGCCAATCGGCAACAGAAACATAAAGTTTGCGCTGTCTAGGATCCATTGAGGTTGCACGTATTCCCTTGATTTCGGCAATGACTCGTAGCTGACCGGAAGTTTCGGGCGATCGATAATGTGGTGTGTGATAGTCGAATCCTTTACAGAAATAGGGCTATCTTGACCTTCCCAGCCTACTTTGCCTCCATACGCTAGACAGATGAGCTCCAAATATCCTCGGGGTACCTCGCGAGACAAGAAGAATGTAAGACCTTCAAACATACGTTTTCTCATGATTGCATCATCATCTAGATCCACTGAACCTCCTGGAATAGCGTGCTTTATCTGCTCCTGGGCCATGCTTTCTAAAGCTGCTTGAAGCGGACCGGACACATCAACGCTGTTGTCGTCGTCGTCTCTCATTTCATCTTCACTGTTCTCTTCAGGCAGCTGGTTAAGTGTATCATTGACAGACGAAATAAGAACCTTGTCTTTCTTTGAGCTCTTCGACTTTTTCGCTGGCTCGAAGGGGTTCTTGTTTAAGGTGGCGTCAACAACCGTGCTGATTGTCCCGTTAGAAGAATTTAGTGAGTTTGTGAGGGCACGCAAGTTTGCCCCCAAGATAGCACTGGTACTGCCTACAACTTGGTCACCCAGTTGCTTCACGGGAAAGGGATACCGCACTCCAATAACATTAAACAATTTGAACAACACAAAATTCAGAAGGGTTTCGTAGAACTCAAAAAATGTCTGCATAACACGGTAGTCCACATCCTCTGGCATGTATTGAGTAAAAGAATGTGGGACCACCCATCGGATTTGAGAGCCCTGAACAGTCGCCTCCAAATATACTCCTTTCACAGAAATAAAGGACTTGGAGATGGATCCCGTAGTTGCGCAATAGGCGCCCCATGCAGCTACCAGTGTTTTTGCCTTGCCGGCAACTTTTGATTTGATGTTCTTTTCGGCAGGCAACGCAGCAAATAAGTACGAAAGAGTCAGTGCATCATCCAGATCAGAAAGAGCATCTGAGAAGCGAGGGTATCTTTCTTTGACGAGATGGTGAATTGTGTAAGTAGGAACCAGTGCATTTTTTCGAATCGCTTCGTCTTTTTCGTTTCGACCAGCAGCCCGGCGGACCTATGAATGTACAGGTTTAGACTTTCCAACAGCGTACAGCCGGAAGCATGTCCTCTTTTAAATGTCACTCACCTTCTTCATATACGCTCGAAAGTCGCGAAATTTTTCTAAAACCGGTTCATGAGCAATAGCACGGACGTCTTTGATATGGTAGTACGACTGTCCCTTTTTGTTTCCAGGAGTGCGGCCAAGCGGTTCACGAGGGTAAATGCCTTTCAAAATGCAGAGACGCCGAAAGTCTTTCAAGCTAATTTGTAGCAGCTTAAGGCACTTGCTTCTCCCGATAAAGCTAGCTTCTAATCCGGCATGTTCTCGCTTTTGCCGCTTTCCCATCCGAGTGAGCTTTCGTTTGCTCCCAGCGCTTGAGCCCAAGGCCGCTTTTACGGATTTCTTCTTCACTCGTCCTTTCACGCGATTTCCCATTTTTCAGTTACAGATTCGCTCAGCTTTCCAACTCCTGCGTCCAATATGAGGCAGCGCTTGTCCAACAACAAGTGGTAAAATTATTTGCGAGAAGAGCGAAGGAAATGTGAAACCGAGACCAATTCCAGGGAGAGGTAGTTTTGTTCGTTGGCTCCGATGATTAGGTTCTCGGTCTTACGACTCCGGGTATTTATTGACTCTCGGTGACGATTGACACGTTGAACTCCGTAGCAAATCAAAGCGGATCTCACTCCAACATTACAAACACCCATCATTTGGTTGACGTTGGTCTCGGAATGCGCCCATCAAGACACCAGAAAGCTGCTTCCCGATAACATCTTCTTTGAGCAACATTAGAATATGATGAAGTCCACAATGCGATTGTATGCCCTAGTCACCGCCGTTCTTGTTGCATATGTGCAAGCCTTTGCTCCAGTTTCGCGAGCCTTCCGAACGGTTTCACCAGTAGTGAGCAACACTTTCGAGATTCACCATGTCCCCGCGCTCCAACGACAGCGCAGGTCAATAGCTACTGTCCAAACTATGGGTTTGTTCGGACTTGGTGTCCCGGAACTTGCTGTGATAGCTATCGCGGCTGCCTTTTTGCTTGGACCTCAGAAGTTGGCAGAACTTGGAAAGGATGCTGGAAAGATTGCCGGGGAACTCAAAGAGGTGCCCGCGGAATTTCAAAAAGGCCTACAGGAAGGTGAAACGAAAGCAAAAAGCCTAAAAGACGAAATTTCTGTGAAGGAAGACGAAGAGAAAAAAGACAAATAGGAGTCCACCTTCTCGCAGGATCGAGTTTGCGATAGACGATAGCAAGAAGCGCATTAATTATTAATTCAAACTGAGTTGATTCGAGGCTAAGGCTTATAATTTTCGAAACAAGCCAAATGGGAGTAGAAGCTTCAGCTCCGTGTTTTCAGAGTTACCGGGATTCTCAAAAGGACGATTGGTCGTGGCACCAGGGTTTTCAGCAAAATGGGGGGAAAAGCTGAAATTGTTTATCATTTACAGTTAGTGGAGTTCACCGTCAGAGTCCGCGCTTTTTTTTGCCGTCTACGGCGGTGGAGCGATCTGTCAACCTTGAAATCGTGGGACATAAAGGGGACAACCTCGTCGTTTGCTATCATTTGAGACATTTACATTTAGGCTTCAAGTCTTTCAACCGAGACGAGAGATCAGATCCCGGATTGACACCGAGCGTTGTCGACGGTAATTTACATTAATTGGTTCACTTTGAGAGACTTCTCTGTTTCCTTGGCCCAACTTTCTGTTAACACAAAACACAAAGCATAATACAAGGATCAATTCTTGACAGCTAAAAAGATGAGGACGATCCACGCAAGCTTCCTTTTCGTGCTTTGCTTGCTTCTGGTTCTCAATTCTGCTGCTTTTTTATCGCGGCTGCCAAATCAAGCGTACCCGATAAATGCTGATATCACGACGTATCCTCAAAACAAAAATGAAGTGCCTGGAAGCTCAGCAATCAAAAAGCAAGCAAAATTGCTGCCCATCTCAGTACAGAGACAGCGAAGATCAGTTGCGTCTATACAAACGATGGGTATTTTTGGGCTCGGTCTGCCCGAGATCGGTATTATTTTAGTCGCAGTTGCTTTTGTCCTGGGACCACAGACACTCGGTAAACTTGCTAAGTCTTCCGCTACCTTGGCAAATGAGTACAAAGAAGAGCTAAGTCGAGTTCCCGACGAATTTAAGAAGGGACTGGAGGAAGGTGAGACCGATGCCCGCGCTCGGAAGGCGAAGCCCGTGAAAGTTCTGCCGAAAGAAGAACGAGAGTAGGTGGACGCTTCGATAGCACACCGGACAAAAAGTTACTTCAGCTGGAGGTACCAAAAGCAGGCTTTTAGGTGTTACGTCAACTTGACCGATGCATTTACTTTTAAACATGTTGACCGATGCATTTATAAATTTTCAAACGATTTCATGACCAGGTCCGTAGCAGTAGAGACTATCGTAACTGTCAAGGAAGAGCGACGCTTTCAGTCTCACGATATTGTTATGCATTATCGGCGATTACCCTGATGCGCAGACTGAAGAACGGGAGAAAGGCAGCATCATTGTGTTCTTTGTGCGTAACGGAAAAATTACCGCTCATCGGAGTAGGCAGCATTTTTGGTACATGTGAGACCGTGTGCGCCGACGACGGACTAGCAGAAAGTAACCCCTCCAGCAAAATGCGGGACAGGGTTCGATTCAATTTCGCCTTGACTGTAATCGCTCCCAAAAGTGTTCGTGGTGAAGGCGTCTCATCATCCGTACAAGTGCATAGAATAAGGATGGCCTTAAAAGGTCCTTACTGACTGTGAATACAGAGAAACAGAAAGCAGTTAAGCACCTGATAAGAAATGCAGGCGGTTTTACACTGATTGTGTGCCATGTCTACCAATGGCCAAAAAAATCGGCGTATCGAAAACGAAGACGTCAACGTTTTGGTCATGTCGGACAGTGGTAAGCCAATTTTCGTGCGGTACGATGAAGGAGAACAAACCACTCGAGTGTGCGGGATTTTACAGGCGTTGAGAGCATCGAGCCTCAATAGTTGCAATTTAGGAGACTTGCGGGCTTTACGATCTGGCAGTCTCCAACTCGTGTTTATGACGGCTGGACTGATCACACTTGTGGCCATTTGCAAAGTTGATTGCAAAACGAGGAATGCAACGGCAACCGAGGTCTACTTGAAAGTCCGGCTCGAATATGTTTATTCTCAAATTTTGCTATCCCTGACCGATCAAATACAAAACATGCTTCAACAAAATGCAAGCTACGACCTCAGCGTCCTGGTCTCGTCGGAAGAAGCTGCTATAAACTCAATTTTGAACGATTCTGGACTTGACGGCGATCCAGCGGTTTTCTTGACTGGAGGTGTATCGAGTATATTCCCCATCTCCCCGACCGCGAGGTATCTAGCATCCGTGACTCTTAGGAGAGTTGGTTCCCTATGTGATAACATTGTCTTTGCCCTGATCGTTGTTAATGATAGCTTGTTGACGATAATACAACCCGCTTTTCGACCACACCAGATGCGGGGATCCGACTTGCAAATATTTTTACGGTTTTTGAATCGCCAGCCTTCTCTTTATGTCAGCGAACTTTGGTTTCCAATATGTTTCCCGCGTTTTAACTCATGCGGATTTCTGCACTGCTATACTCAATGTCTTCATCCCGAGACGAAGACGATTATCGCAATTGTTAGTCAAGACAAATCCACAGATCAGTTTCAGTCAATACGTAGTGCCTGTGTCATTGTCCGGAGAGATCTCGGAATCAGAGAAGAATTGATCGATGCATCTGAGACATCCTGTACGGACGGGAATCTGCCCACCGATAAAAATGCGGTAAAGCAGAGATTGGGAGTCCAGCTTACAGTTAGTGGATGTCTCGATACACCTGATAGCGACGAAGACTACGTTGACGCTTCAGGCGATGGTGAGAACATGATTCCCTACGGATCGGGAAGAGACAGTGTGCGCTTTCTCAGCGCTATCAGAGTGGCGACAGATTCAGCTGCGGCGTTTTCCAGAATCATGGAATACCTTCAAGTGTCGAATGCTTATCACTTTTTATTTCGATTCGATGCTCCTATTGAACAGGATGATATGCGTTCCGGTGGACACCTAACACAGTGTATTCGGTCCGACTTTGCCTGTCCCAGTAAAATAGACCTATACAAGGTCTGGTCATCCTACCTAAGACTGAGTCTTCGTCTCCGAATGGGTTCCGCAAGTCTTGAATCAGTTTCGGATGCTTTGGATATGATCTCGGACGATGCCGCGCCATCCGATATTTTGACCTCCTCAGAAAACGGTTGCTTCTGTCCAGCAATAGCTTTTGCCGAAGCACCTCCAAATCTGCAAGGTCTCTCATACATTACGAGCGGAAAGATAACTATGCTTGGAATGAATGGACAAGGATTTGAGTTGTGCGTATGAAGCTTTAGTTCTACCCATTTACGTGTGCGAGACTTCCATCTCACACAGTAGGTAAAATGCTTTTCAGGTACACGGCAACTTCAAGCTCCGTACCACTTACAGCCATCATTAGCTACGGGAGCCGACTTGCGAGGAAAATGTTGCTAGACCAAAAAGAGATCTTCTTATCGGACCCTCACGTGTGGAAGTGAATAGGCTTAAGTAAGTTCCTTACTCGCAGAGCGACAGACCGAACTCTTTACTTGAGCTAGTTGCGCTCGCAACGTCCCAGAACCACGTTCGGAAACTTGGGTCTGAAGTAGGGTCGTAAAATCTGAATTTACAACGAAGACTTTCGAGCTCTTGTGGTGACAACTGACCAAGCGCCGGAAAATTTGCTACTTGATGGTCGACAGGATCCCCGTACGAGGGAGCTAGAAGAGCAGTGAATCTACGATCCATGGATTCGCCCTCGGAAACAGTGTATATCTCTGCCATCGGAAAGCGTATAACAGAACGATCCAATAAATATGTCCTCGCCTGCTGCCGAATCGAATCAAAGAAAGACTCTGGTACCCCCCTCCCAAACCAAATGAAAAGACTATGATAGCAGTCTGCCACAATAGCCGTCTATACGAAGAGACCGACAAGCATGAGTGTTAGTTCTCATGCCACATCATTGTAAATACGCACTCCATCTCAACGTTACCCACTTTGTCCCATAAAGCTAGAGATTCGGGTGGAACAGCGATCCACTCTACAGAGTCAGACTTGCACTCTGGAGTAACCTCCGTGCGCCACAAAGAGGGCGCACACATGCACAGACAATCCTCCAAGGGTAAGCGAAGGAAAAGAGATCGGATCTGCGCCCGATCGTCATCCGATCGCATCGGGCCGGGGCTCAGCAGAGGACCACGTCGCAGGTGGTATAGACGACGCAGTGCGTCCGAAAGCTCGGGGGGAAACGCGAAATCAATCGAAGACCCTACTGTGCGAATTCCCCCTTCCTCGGTAAGATCCAATCTGGAGGATCGTCGCAAGTAGCAACATGTAAGAGTAGTTGCCGACTCAATGCAAATTTACACAAATGTCCACTTACCCACGATTTCCTTGTTCCAGTCCAAGCAAGCGAAAAGCAACGGATATGCGATGAATTGTCGCGTCAAGATCTTTTTGTGCATCATACGCAAGATCGTCGAGTTCATCAGAGGTTGCAACTTCTGTTTCGTCTTCGTTTCTGGCGTCAATTTCTCTTCCATACATTGACCTATAGACAGCTTCTTTTCCAAGGACCACGGGCACCACCTCCTCATCAATAGAATCCAAGAACTCACCGACGTCGTTTGCAATAGAAATTCGATGTGAAAACACTCTCGTTATCAGAATTTGTCCTCTGCGGTCGACGAAACGAGCAATGCACTGAACGAAAGCAAAGGCGTCTTTCTGGAAGAAATTGTTGATCTCAAGCATAACGGAAAAAGTTGACAACGGATCTTTTCTTCCCATTGATAGTCGGGTCACTGCGTCGTCAACAAAATCTTTCTGGGGTAAATGATTTGTTCTCATTCCGATACGAGCGGCTAGCTTACATCCGGCGGCGAAAGCAGAACGCTCATTCAGCAACAAACCTTTGAAGTCATCAAGAATCTCACCCGGACCAACCAGGTGTGTGGGATTCACAAAGCTGTTCAATTTCATTTAGATACTACCGCTCAAAAGGAGATCGAACACTCACTGGCCGGCAACTTACCTTGGCATACGGATATCGATTGTACAGCCAGAAGGCGCTAGGCTTTTCGACTTTTCCGCCTGACTTTCGCTACACGCTGCCATTGTCATATTTGTTTCTTTCAGAAAGTGGTTCATATTGTGTTTCAGATGCGGTCCCGCAAAGGTTTCGTGAGGCAAAACATAGCCCGAGCTTGGTTCGACTAACGCCTGGAACACTGGAAGGCAAAGCTCAGACGCACCAGAGCAACATACATCAATGGCAATACCCCCTTCCACGGCTGCCTTTGCGATAATGCTAAAATACTCCACCGCCCCGGACAGCTTGAGAGGATCAACCACATCTGCTGTTGGACGGGCTCGTGCTGTCGTTGTCATGTCTCTATCGTCGTAAACGACACTGCCATCCCCATAGTTGGGACATCCGTTAGTAAAGACCAAAATTCTCGACTCGATCAAATCGACATTGGAAGGCGAGGCGACGAGATCAATGGCACACTGTATAGCTTCTCCTGTACACCGCAAAGGGTGCCTGGATGCACTGTTTTCCTTCGCCAACACCCAAGGCGACTTGACTACAACATCTGGATCGTCGTCGTCTCTCTCAAGCTCTTTACGCATTCGTGTCTCCTTGCGTTGTTTTAGTTGTTCCAATCGAGATAGTTGCTTTCCCTTGGAAACGTTTATTTCGCTTCCCTCCTCATTATCCAACACAACTCCGTACACAGCGGACAGGCATCGCCACATGCATTCTAGGCTGCCATCCTGTCCGATTTCGGTGAGGTATTGTCTTGATTCCAAGTGCTTCTCGGTGAGTCCTTCATGGGTTGAAAATATGTCAGCGGAAGCAACACCGGTTGAGTTAAGTTGGTAAATTGACACATGTTTAGAAAAAACAATAAATCCAAGGTTGATTCGTGTTTTCGCGTCGGCCATTTCGGGAAGGATAGCTTGCAACGCCGATCCTACCGCCTGCGCCTCAGCTCGTGGAAGATTGGCATCCATCACAACCACCACCGAAATGGTATTCACACGATCATGCGCCTCCGCAATGGGCTGCCGAAACTCTACAATGGGAGATATCAATATTGGGGAAAGCGTTCCGTTGTGAAAGCTTTCCGGCGGCGCAGCATTCTTGCATCCACAAAGAGCACACGTCCAAACGCCTGTTGTTTCATCCACATCACAGTACAAGTTTAAGTACGAAAGGCACGTTAAGCAGATTACAGGCGGCAGATTTTCGTCGTGGATAGGCACGACTTGAATATTATCGGGAGGAGAAAGTGGAGTGTAGATGAACCCGAAAGGAAGTTGGCAACTATTTTCAAGGCCTGGACCCGGCGGGCACTTGGAACTCGTAAAAAGAGCACCACCTCCCGCTCGGTAGCGAGAAGCTGCCAATATTTGGTCCGGAGTTGCCATGGTCGTCACGGTACTTTTCTGCCTTGCATCTATGTGTTTATTCAAGCACGAGAACCGTATGGTACGAATGGCACGTCACTGTGAATTAGAATACGGGCGGGAGTTTTTTGTTGCTGCTACTGTTAGTAATGTACGTTGGCGACTGTATATACGGTGAACAATAATGTAATAACAGTAAGTTAAATGTAGCATGCAAACGAGAAAATATGATTCACAGTCGGATTGGCCTCTTTGGCGTCGGCGGATTATTCTCAACCAATCCGAAGGCGACAAGAGGAAAAAATAATCATTTTGAACGTACTATCCAGCTAGACTCTGTGGATAACCTAACCTTCTCTCTAACAAAGCTACCCGAAGATGGTTGGACTACTTCACATTAGAAATTGCTTGCCTTCGACTCAAAGGTCTGTCGATTATGCTTCGTCAATCTCTACCGAGCGCCGTTCGCCTGGTGCATCAATCGACATCTTTTCCAGTTGCACGTCCAACATGTCTAGTACCTTCAGCAAAGGAGGATTTCCCCCTAGATTTCCAATTTCGGCAACGACATCCCGTTTCAAAGCACTGCACTTTTCTCGAGTATAGTCCAAGCTTCCGGAGTCTTTCAACAAAACTTGTGCGTATCGCTTCACGTCGACATCGTCAGGCCGTTGTTTCAAGATGGAAAGAATTCTTGTATCCGATTCGTCGCTCCGAATAGCGTGGATGATAGGAAAGCTAAACTTGCCTTCGGTCAGGTCCTCACAAAAGGACTTGGATTTCATGTATTCTTCGTCGGCCAGGTTGATAAAATCGTCACGGATTTGAAAGTACATTGCTAGATTGTTGACTAGATTGGAAAAATCTGTATCGCGATGAGTCGTTGCAAAACACTGCATAAGGCCTACGGCGAGCCGAAAAAGGCCGCCCGTTTTGTCTTGTACCATGGTCAAGTATTCACCTTCTGTGGGACAGCGTATTGAATCGCGCCAAGCAATATCGTGACCCTGGCCTCGATGCAGATTCAGAAGCTCCCCAACGAACACTTGCATGGCTGTCGGTGAGTTCAAAGCATGGACCTTCTCAAGAGCCAGAAAGTACACGTAATTAGAGCAATTGATAACCTGTGGTATGCCGAAAATGCTGTGCGCGACCGGGTTACCGCGCCGCAATTTGCTGTTGTCTTCAATGTCATCAATGAGGAGACTTGCGTTGTGTAGATCCCCAACAATATCTTTGATGGAGTCCAAAATCTCTGTTGATTCCACTTTAAGCCAAAGCTGAAAGCAATCGATCAGCTTACCACGTACATCCTTTCCCGGGACTGAGTTGATGTACCGAAAGGCCTCGAGCAACGACGGGTCCGATTGATGAGGCAGCAACGGCGCAACATCGGACGAAACTTTCTTTGTCTCCTGAGAAGACATTGAAGACACAACAATTCTCCTCGAATATCGGCACACAAGAGCCTTAATGAAGTGTAAGCGAATAGCTCAAGATCCTCTTTGATTGCGTGACCTGTTTGAAACAGGACAGGGACGATGATTGACAGAAGCTCATCCTCAAAAATTCTTGACAAGTGACGGAAAGAGCCTTCCAGGTAAGACGAGCACCGTATTGACAGTGAGTCTTACAAAGTCTCCAATCGTGGTTATGATCAGTGCTACTTTGCAGTTGACTGTCCATGTCGAGTGATTTCCATATTCACAGCAACATAATTTACATTTATGTTACAGTAGTGTCAGCAGAAAATTGGTCCACAGAAAGTTGTGTTGTTGCCCACTGCAAGCCTCAGGCCCTAACAAATAACGACGCGTAGGCACTACGAAGCTATCATTTAAGGCTCTCTAGCTATTGGTGTTTCTAGCTTGCTACAAGGGAAAGAAGTAGAAGAAAAGCAGCTTCATTGATTCAAAATTACCAGACAACGAAGATCACGGACTCTACGTTGATCCGTCTACATTGCTCAGAATTGGCAAATGAGTTGCCCATGTAACAACTCTCCAATTGTGGTGTTCACTCCTATATTCTACGTATCTAGGCAGCCTGGCCCACAATATCAGATTCCGTCAGGTTCATGAACTCTAGATCCTTGAGCGTCGGAGGCGTCGACACAATCGAAAATCCCAAGTCGCCTTTCGTGGGCAGATGCGTGCGTAGCATTGAGGCCGTGCGAGAGCGCAAACGCAACAAACGAAGCTCAGGAGGGGATCCACGCGTGCACCACATGATCGAGTTACGCGGCATTGGATGCCATGTGTGCGTCCGAGTCAAAGGATTGCTAAAAATTGCAGGTCATTCGCAAGCTTGTGAGCCAAAAACTCAGATCGAGAACAAGGAAGTAGGGAGGTGTCTACAACTAACAGTAAGACACTTACCTGGCCACAATAAAGCAGGCCGTCTGGGCATCGACATCGGGAAAGAGACGGCCCGGCCTGCTTTCGAGTTTGTCTAAAAGAACTGGTTTTTCGTTATAGGTCGTCTCCGAATCAGTATCACTACCGTTGTCGGAATCGGCCTTGTCCAACGAACTGTCGTCCGATGAACTCTGCTGACTAACAAACGAAACAGGGTCTTCGCTTGTGAGTTCACTATACAATCTCTGGGCATTGCCGTAAGCAAAATACAGGGAAGGTGGTGGAATATCGGGTGACTTGTCGCAAAAGCGCGTGACAACAACCGACTCTCCATCTGTACATGAGAAATTGAAGGTGCAGTAGCCCTCCGTGAGACCGTGCTCGTGCAGCATAATTTCGATCGTGCGCAAAGTCTTCTTAATGGCCGCAGCAATACGACTGTGTCCAAATGTAGTCGTTTGGACAAAGGGCGAGGGCTCACCACTATCGTCTCTAGCAAGGTAGGTCAGAATCATGGCAAAGATACATTCGGAATCGGTCGTACCACGAACAGCGACGTAGGCTTCGTCGGATAAGTGTGCCATCATGGCTCTCCGGATGAGCGAAAAATTATCGATCCGTCCATTATGGCAAAACAATAGTCTTCCTGCTTTAAAGGGGTGGCAATTAGCCTGACTGACTCCGGTGTTCTTGGAAGCAGCACGAACGTGAGCAATGATGCAGTCGCTTCGGGTTGCCATGCAAATCTCCCGCAAATTTGCATTATTCCAGGCTGGTTGAGTATCTTTAAAGACCGCTGCTAAAGTTTGGCTGGAGCCCTTATGTTCGTCGGATCCGTGGAAGCCCTTCGTGTGAAATGGGTGTACACTTTCTTCGTAAGGACATGTTGCGACGTTGGTGTGGTACCATCCCACCCCGAAGCCGTCGCCGTTCATAACATGGTTGTTCGTATCGGAGTAACCGGGATGAAAAGAAGCGTCCTTACTTAGCTGCACGAGAGAATTTGAGGGAGCCAGAATAATATCCGATAAAGATACTGAATCAGCCGAAAGAAGTGTTATCCACCGACACATCCTGCTGTGAGGAAAACTTCACGTTCTTGCCAGTTTCCCCCGGATCCGATACCTCGTTCGCCTTGTGTTGTGTGCCTGTGGAGCTGTTGATACTTCCTCTTGTGTCGGTGTCGGAAGTTGTAGATTCTTTGCTGGGCAAGAGGTTTTGCTCATACCCGAGAGGTTTTGTTCGTTGATCATATTTAAATTACGGGACAAGAACATCCAATTGAGCTCGTGAAAGTCTTTTTTCCCGGAAGATAAATTTTAACGATACGTATATGGAGTAAAGAGCTCGCACGGAACTACGACCCAGAATTTTGAGTGAGACGTATCGGCCACGTCTCAAACTTTCTCGCAAATCCAACTGCCGAGTAAATGATCTCGTCGGATCGGCACTATTGACCATCGGAGTGAAGAGCAGCGAACAATGGGGTTGTTGTAACCAGATTCGGCTCGCCACGCGTTACTTTTACTTGTTGCCCTCAATATCAAAAGATGGCATATTTTTAGTTGCCGCCCGGATTCGTTTTCACAGTTAGACATACAGAAAGATGGACCTGCCTTCATTTCTAAGGTTGCAGTAAGACCGCCTAATTGTGGAACATGCGGCCTATACCCACCTACCTTTCGATAGCGCAGAAGAAACGAACTCTAGTCGTGCAAGACTGCAGCAATATTGCTGTATCTTTACTATAGTTCCTATCATCTATTCCTCCATGCTCGATCGTTCCTTCTTGGTCCGTTCCTTCCTTGTTTGGTTCATCAAGTTGTTCAAGTTTTGCGCCAAGGTTGCAGATCGGACATTCAAATCCCTTGTTCGGTCCATCACTTGTTCGTAAATACTCTGAGGATTGCCACCCATCACGACACACCCTTCCTCAGAATCGATCTTGGCGTCTAAATCGGCATTACGGATCAAATCAACAATCCAGCGTTCGGCCTGGATTTGATCCATGGCCAACTTATCACCCAGCGTCTGGAGATCAATTTTGTTGTGGATACGACAATAGTTCTCGAATACAAAGACCCGGGCTTCTTCCATAAAAAGGTCCGTCTGCTGGCACAAGAAAAAGTCCGTCCCCAGCACGCGCTCGCATTCCGCCAGTTTGGTTTGGGCCTTGTCGAAATCGAATTTGACGCACAAGCAGTCCACAAAATCCACAATCGGATCCACGTAGTCACAGTCCTGCATCACATAGATGAGACTACGCAGCACCCGACGCGGCGATACGGCCTGCGCTTCTTTCTTATTGGTGACGTTCACCACTCGGCGTTTGCACAAGAGCACGGCGGCGGTCAAGTAGCGCAACAGATGTGGAGCGTTGGTCGTAATAGCCTGCTTGTACTTTTCTTGGAAACACAAGTCGACCAAGTTTTCCAAGCGATTCCCGTTCCAGTAGACAAAGAGTGACCAATGGAGTAGCCAGGTGCGTTGTTGGAGGGCCTGCAAGGCGTTGAGAGTGCGAGACGTAACGAGCGATTCCATTGCTGTTTTGACCGCGTCTACCGCAACATTGGCGCCGTCCCAATCTTCCACCAACACTTCGCAAGCCAAACGTCCCCACAGAACTTGCAACATGCTTTCGTCGACGGCTGTTAAATAGTACATGTTGGCGTTGCCGAGATCCTTGTCGTTTTGTGACGCTTGTTGCTGTACCGCACCAGCCGTAATCATGTCATCGTCAGCTTCATCCACCGCCGTAAGTGGAGCCTTGGCGAAAAGTGCAATGTAGTAACTCAGCATGGCTCGAGCCGATTGGTAATCTCCACACTCAAACTGGAAACGCGCCAATTTACGATAGGCTTCCACCATTTCGGGGGTAATTTGGTGTGATTGGTTCAAACTTCCAAAGTTCCATTGCCCGGTAGCCATGAGTTTGCTCTGCAAAGACAACATTCAAAGGATATTCTATGTGAGTCACATCCACCAAAGGTCTCGCAATCAACTACTCAACTAATCCAACCAACCAACGTACACGTTCCGTTTCGTCTTGGCAAAGTTTATCAAAGGCGCCACACGCTGCGCGTAGGGCTTCCAATTCTTCGTACACGGTCTTCTTTTGAGCTTCCATTTCGTCCGGTACGGGCTGACCAGGATGAAGCGTTTGGTGCACATCAATGGCGTAGTCGACCATGTGCGTCGGACGCAGAATTTCGAGTCGAGCCGCCGCCACATCTTGGGGATTGTAATCCACCAAGTGTTTGCCGTCCTGGTCCTTAATGAGCGTATCGAGGTACTCGAGGAGGGGGAAAATCATGTGTCGATCCAGAAAGGGCGAAATCTGGGAGGTCAAATCCCAAGTCGCTCGACTCGCGGATTCTCCAGTTGACATGATTCTAGACTACGGGAAATTCGACAGGAAAGGCTTTTTTGAATGGTACAAGCGGTGGCTTGCTGCAATGTCACAAAGGGTTGGCAGAGGTAATCGGAGAAGATGCAGATTCGCCCAGAAGCGCTTTGCAATTAGTCTTTAAACAGCAAAGGAGACGTCGTGCTCACGACCAAGTGGTACAAAGGCGGTGAGCGTAGTGCTACTACTACCGGTACTCGAGATTGACTGGAAGCCTTCCTAGCCGCAAACCGAAACGGTACGGCCGTGGGACAGGCACCCTGTAAAGCTACGCAGAAATGAGTTGACCTACTGTCAACAACCCGGAACTGCATAAACCCTACCCCTTTTACCACAGCTACAACAAAGCGTGGCACGGTCGCAAGCTCCCTCTCTAGCTAGTAACCCTGACCCCCCCCCGGCACAGACGATCCAGAAAAATGAACGGAACCCCTTGCGGACAATGCGGCAATAACCTTACCTCTATTTCGAATCAATCCCTTTTACTGTTACTTGCGACTGTGAATAAAGGATCACATCCATTCTGGTGAGGCAGAGTGATTCTCTCATTGTACCAAATTGATAGATAGATACACACTGTGCACCAGCGTTCCATTCTAACTACAATGGCGACGGTTACATCTTCAGCCGACCGTGCGCCAGAGGCTTTATGGAGGGACGAATTTCGGCACGGGTTTGGGTCTGCGGACGCGGCTCACGCAGTTCGCACTCGACCCACGACGGTGGCAGCGGTCGAATTCGCCGCGGATGGTGGTGATTGGTGTACCCTTCCGGAACGGGTCGCCGCGTTGGCGGCACACGTCCAACGTTGGGTACGTTGAAATACAGAGTTACATGTGTACGAAACCACACACGCCAAAAAAAGCTTAACTCACCGCAGTTTTCGATTTTTATGCTCGTCTGTCGGAAATGGACAGGATTCACTGGGTGCTATTCCGGAGAACTCTTCCGAGTGGACGTATGCCTTTGGCAGTACACCTCAAGAATCGAGAATCATGGCTTTGACGGCAGCCGTCCGAGTCACTGTACCTCAACAGATATTGAATCGGCAGTTTTCATGCTACTTGCAAGCGTCTCTGGATTACTGTTGTCGCACTCGATTGGGCGAGGAAATGGAAGGGGAAGAGGAGAGCGTGAACGGTGACGAAAAATATCTCAACGACGCTCTTTTGTTTAACAGCTTGCGTGTTCTGGGATGGCTGAGAGTGCCTCGCCGTATATTCTGGACGGAGGAACTGAAACTCGCATTGCGCCGGAAAATGAAACAGTACGTCCGCGATGTAATTACGGGAGACTACGAAGCGTCCGGACGGTTCGAAACCTTGCGTTGCTGGAAGGATCAGACTATTCTGCCCTGGTTGCAGTCAGCCCTGATCATTTCATCGTTGACTGACCCCGAAGAGGAGCAAGAAATGGAACGCTGGTCTCAGCGTTTGCAACATTGGCTCGCGGATACCTATTGTGAGGTTCGGAACGAGGAAATCTTTGAACTCGTGGCAGATTATCCCGATTCGCACGAGGCAGTCTTGGAACTCCGGTACGTTCTTCAGCAATCGAATTGCGGCTCCCATGAATTCCCCACACTGCAATTACCATACGAACGACTCCGAAACGCCCTGAGGAGTGCTTTGGTCCGTCGGGTTTGTCACGCAGGCGCTACGACTTCCCAAATCATAGACGTATATATTGCCACAATCAAGGTTATGCGTGTTATGGACCCGTCCGATCGACTCTTGCAAGTCGTTGCCGAGCCCGTCCGGCTGTATCTTCAGACACGACTCGACACTGTCCGTTGTATAACCACCAGTCTGACGGATGCCGATCAAGGAGGAGAATTGTACGAAGAATTACGTCGTCAAGATGCCAAGCCATTAGAGCATGTAACGGTGGATTCGGATGACGAAGAAGAACCACCCACGATGGATTGGCAGCCACGACCTTCAATTCATCAACCCAAAGGCACCTTTTTGGAAACTTTGTCGACGAACAACAATGCGGATGGTGATATTCTTGCCATGCTTGTGAGTATCTATGGAAGTAAGGACCTCTTTGTGAATGAATATCGCTTGATGTTAGCGGATAAACTCCTCGCCAGCGTCGATTACAATACCGATAAGGAAGTGCACACTTTGGAGTTGCTTAAGTTACGGTTCGGTGAATCGAGTATGCGTAACTGTGAAGTCATGATCAAAGATATGGATGATAGCAAACGCGCCAACACCAATATTCAGGGGTCGTTGAAATCTCGGGGTACGACGTCATCGACGGTAGACGCCGCCATTATTTCTCATATTTTCTGGCCGACACTGCATAGCGATAGCCTTGTACACCATCCACGGATACAGGTGAAACTGGACGATTTTAGTACCATGTATGCCAACCTTAAGAACCCGCGCAAACTAGTTTGGATGCATCAACTTGGGACCGTGCAGTTGGAGCTCGATGTGATTGAAGACGGTCCCAATGGTGAACCCGTCATCATGACCAAAGAGTTTTCTTGTTCCCCGTTGCTGGCTACCTTGATTTCGCATTTCGAAGACCGGACGGAATGGACTGCCGAGGATCTCTCCAACGAAACTGGTGTGGCGTCACACGCCATAAAAAAGCGGATGATTTATTGGATAAACCATCGGGTAATAACTGTGCACATCACGCCTGCAGGAGTGACGGTGTACAATTTAGCAACTTTGGCTAGTCACGAAGAAAATGACGCGCACGGGTCTCCCCAACATTTGGCCTCAGAGGATGATGACCTTCACGACCATACAGTGTCCATCTCGGCCCAGCAGGATCAAGAAATGGACGTTTTCCTTTCCTACGTGGTTGGTATGCTTACCAATCTTGGACAGTTGCCATTGAAAACAATCCACAACAATTTAAAAACCTTTGTCACAGGCTCCGACGTAAGATACGACAAGACACCCCAACAACTGAGTGCCTTTTTGCAAAATCTGTGTCGACAAGAACGTTTAGAGTGCGGCCCCGATGGAATGTACAAGTTATTTAAAAAGTAAAACACCATAGATCCGGATCTTCGCAGTTTCAGTCTGTAGAATAAATTTTGCATCCCACGTCCAAGAGTACTTTTTCTAGGCGAGACAGCTGATTGCTACAAGATGCTAACTTTCATTTCTGCTCAAATTTATAGTTAGATTCTTGACGGGGACGGTATTTGCCAGTAGGTATCCTCAGTCGTGCAATTCTCATTCGATCCAACATTGTCATAATATTTCCTTTATTCCATGATGCTGGAGATTGCAAATCCGAGGCGAAAACACGAGCAAACTCCCACACGACAAGACTCGCCTCGTGAAGGAGCGCGACCTAACGCAAAGAGTTGATCAATGTCAGTTCGTAACATTTACTGTCAATCCTGCCTTTTTGGAGCAGCGAAGTCCTAGATACTCGCAGTCAACAACTAACTTAATCCCCAATTCGATCGGCTTGCGCAACATTGTTGTTCTGCTTGGAGGAAGGGATCGCAAAACCATGATTTCGTTCATCTTGATGGTGTAAGTTAACATCAGCTGTGCACATCGGAGCAGCAGTCATGACACTTCTCCCGTGCGCCTTTTAATTTCAATATTTCTCATCGTTGTCTTTCCAACAAATGCTTATAGAAATAAACAAGGTCAAACTCGCTATTCTTCATACTACGAATGGATCAGTATGGAAGAACGAGTAGCGCTCGAGTCTGAAATCATTCGCAAATGTTTGAGCCGGTCAGAACTCCAATGTTCGTTTTTAGAGTATCGCGGTTACAAGGTCATTTACCGTCGCTATGCTAGCCTTTTTTTCATTGTCGGTACGAAACCGGACTTGGCTGGAACGGAAAATAACGAAAATGAACTCGGCATGCTTGAGTTCATCCATACGCTGGTTGAGACCATGGACAAGTGGGCTGGTAGTATCTGTGAACTGGACATTATGTATCAACTGGAGGAAGTACATTTTTTGGTGGACGAAATGGTGCAGAATGGCTACATTGCAGAGACGAATCGCGCAAACATTCTGCGACCAATTGCTTTGATGGAGCGGGAAAGTCAAAAAGCGGATAGCATGTTCCGATAGTGGAGGAAACGTATGGCAGTTTACGCGCAATTCAATCTTTAAAAACAGAACTTAATGAAACAAAGAGCGTATCTATCTTGTACGGATTTCTAGAGCTCGTCGGACTGCTTGTTGCTCCACGGTGAACGCCAGTGCATGCTTCCGTTGCTCGCTATCCAGCGGAGAAAGATCTCTAGGTGAGGCCAACACTACTTGACAGTCTTTGCGGCTCAATGGTTGTAGCGCAAGTCTAAGTGGAGTAAGCCGCTGCCGTAAAATTGCTCCGCGAGTAGTTGCCGAGCGTTGGAGTGGGTCCAAGACGAGTAAATTTAGTGGCAATCCAATTTTCGATTCTTCAACACCAATAATGGTGACCGAATGCCCCTCCCACTGCAGATACAGGGGAATGACGGGGCAGCCACAACGTTTGCTGCGTCTAGCAGAAGGAACGATGCGACACATGCTATTGACAACCTGCTTGGCAATAGTTAAACACGATGGGATCGCGACGGTCCGGCAAAAGGGACAGCAGTCCGCTTCCTTTCCAAAGTACGTAGAGCAAAAAGGCCCCAACTTGCCCCGAGACTCTGGGCAAGTTATAAATTGTACCACGACCGAGTCAATACTCATGAATGATCTGTTGATTTTATAAATTGGTGAAAATCTCTTGGTCAGCATCAATTGTAGTCGTAGCCTCGGCCACTCGATCAGCAAACTTACAAGGTTGTCGAAACTTCGACTGCTCCAATTTTCGAGTTTTTACCCAAAATACGATTCTGGTAGTGCTGTGCACCATCGGGATCATATCCGGCACGCCACGACCGTTCCAAAGAAGCTTGGAGCTGTTGCAAAGAAGGCACCCGAAAAGCTTGTCCATTCAAGCTGCCATTATCAAAATAAATATGCTCGGGTGGTAGAGAGGGAACCAAAGTAACTAGCAACATTTGTAAATTGCGAAAGCCACAGCTCCATTTGTCGCGTTGTTGGATATGAAGGAGATAAAAGCTGGGTCGTTTGATGGTTTCATCGCCGCCGGCGCAGGTCCGTGCCGCCCCCTTATTCCATTCCATCAACGGATAGTAGCAGTCTTCTGACACGATACTGTCATCCCCCCCTTCTGTATCGATATAGACAAGCGGTCTGTGATTTATTCTATCCTTTTTGTAAGACATCTCGATCAAGTCACCGTCGTCGATTGGAACAGTTGGGCGCACCCCCGACTTTACGGTCGAACATGCCGAGCGCTTTCCGGTCTCAACGCTCTCGTCCTCGGAACACAAATCGATGACCTCCTTGAATTTTCGCTTCTTCAAAACGGGCCTCATGGCTATAGCAAGACCTCTCGCTGTTGAGGAAAAGTAATATAGGCAGCAGCAACAAAAGTATTTGGTCCACAAAAACGCGGATGAGTTTTGACACGAGGGTACTAATAAAGTCACATAAGAATTGTGTGTCTACTCTAGCTAGAGCTCTCTAGCATTTGTGACACTGGTCGTAAATATAAGTTTTCACTGACGGTACGTACGTCATCCATCAGCCTGTAGGTTCCTCCAATCTTTGGATACCATTCCTTGGCTTTATTAACCATGTAAGGATAAACTACTCTAACATAAGAAATCTTGCGGGAGCCTGTTTCTCAATTTACAATCAACCGTTGGAAAAGAGCATATTAGGACAGGCCAAAGAGAGAGGTATTGCAACGTTTTGTTGATTACTGCCATATCCCTCTTTCGCCGCAGCTTCCTTCACATTTATTGCCCATTTAATAGTAACCTGTAAGTGCGGTTTGAGAGATATTTCATTTATTCATTTCAGTGTCTCATCACAACGAACTGTGACAAACGATTGTGTAAAAGAACGACCTCAAATCGTGAATTCCGCGAAGACTGAATGCGGGCGCTAGTGAGAATGGCGGTCGACTACTTTGCCGATTAGGTATGTGCGCAACTATCGGTACCGACCGACCCGAAAAAGTTTTCTATTGAAATCCTTCACAGTCAGTTAAAACGCTGCGCTGGGAAAGCAACGTGAAATAGAAGCTGAATCGAAGATCAAAAAATAAAATGCCACCACCGGAACGTGATTTCGAGCTCAAAAACCTCAAAATCCGAGTGTCGGATCAGCAAAGCCAGCTAGCTGTAATTATTACACACCCATGGGGTTTGCTCGGTGGTAACATGCACAATAACGTTGTCTGCGCTGCGGCCTTATATTTCCAGCGACTTGGAATCACCACTGCTCGCTTCGATTTCGATGGCAGTATCGGCCGAGGTCATGCGCAAGTGGATCAATTACTAACAGTAGCGCAAAATATGCTTGACGGCAAATTTTCCATCGACGAGGAGACCAAGCCAACGAATCTATTATTGATTGGGTATTCCTACGGAGCTCTGATTGCAGCAAGTGCGACATCCCAACTGCACTCAATCTGCGTCGCCCTGGTGTGCATCGCACCACCCTTTGGCGTCCAACACTGGTTGCTCTGCTTTCATGCTAAATATCATATGGAGCAAGCAGCAGCCTCACCCGACTTGCCGCGACTTTTCTTGCTAGGGGACAAGGACAATTTCACGTCCGAAAAGGCGTTTACGGATACCATTGCGAGCAAATTTCCCACACAAGTCTCTACCGGAGCCGTTTTAAAGGGGGCCGACCACTTCTTTCAACGTCGAGAAAAGGATGTCTTGGACGTAGTTGGAGAATGGATTCTCGAAACGTTTCCAATTTGTGGCGGGGATTTACACAAATTAAAATACAGCGACTTTGGCGCCCCGAACGCTCACTCCCGAGTAATTTGAACATAGAACTGAGGAAACAGGATGCAGCAGTCGACCCAAATCGCCCAAGACTTCATTTTTCATGGATAAGCAGTAGCCGTCGATCAAGAATCGGGTCGTCCGATCGGTGAAAACCCGCTCAAAGAGGCCCATGGCGGAGCTACATGATGTTGCCAGCTTGTTATCTGACTGCAGGCTTCTGATTTATACTTTACAGTAGAGAAGATTGAACTTCCCCACTACGTTGGTACCAGCATTTGCGTACCTTCTTCGTTCATTACTAATATCAGACAAACTTGTTTTCCATGTTTTACATTAGTAGAAGGCTAATGCCAGAGAGGGGAGGGGCTAAACCGGGAATAACGCAACTCCAACCGTGACCGAAAAAAATTCCACACGACTCCAAGCCCAACCTCGCATTTGATACGCGCAAACAAAAGAGATGCAAATTCCTGGATGTAGGGAATTGTCGATTTGTTGAGAAGATCTCAGCATAGAGCACTCTTTATACTTGTTAGACCGGCCAGTATCTAGTCAGTCTCGTGCTCAACCTTGCGAGTCTCGCTGTCATTGATATGTCCAATCCGTTCGATGACTCGTTTCAAGGAGACAATGGACCGACTGTTGGGCCGCCGAACCCTTTTGACGCGGACGACGCGTTGGCCAGCTCCTCGGACGTTGTCTCCACAAACGATCTCGACGAAGATGAATATGCAGCAGTCGAATCAACTTGGAAGTATCTGAAAGACCTTCCTTATCGACAAATTCCCATTTACTCGAACGTGCTTTGGGAGTTAGACCCCGAGGACGAGGACTGGTTTGCGTATGGTTTGGAACGCTACCCTTCTTCGGCTTTGAATCCTTCCTGGCCTCGGAGTGAACGTATGACCTTGCTCCGCAAAACCACGACGACGAAAGTTTCTGGCTGTCCCTACGGAGGACCTTTGGCATCGATTACGACACCGGTCATGTCTACGCCTACCTTTGCAAAGACTCAAATTACGATCTGGACGAATGCTGGCAAAGTCTTGACACGGATTCCGTTCCCTCCCCAATCGCATGCCAACTACTCGCCCTCACTAATCACGACCATTGGTTTTACTTCCCGCGCGCAGTTGGTTGTTGTCTTACAGGATTCCCTGTGTCTGACGTACAATCTTCGAGGCGAACCAATTTTAGCGCCCTTCTTTATTCTCCAGCAACCATCACAAGGGAAGGCAATTTCAGTTACCCAAGCGGTCGTCTTTGCTGGAGGTGTCGCCGTGTTGGCACAAAACCAATCCTGCGCTTTAGTAGAGCTCTTGGATGAACACGATAATTTGTCCTACTCAGCCTCGGCACCGCTCTCTGCTCGTAAGGTAACATTCGACACCAACCAACACACCGACGTAACCTCTTCTGCCGACGGTATTTTTGCTCTCGTCACGCCGCTCGAAACGGCCGAATTTAGTCGAGCACACGGGCTTTCCTACTTGACCTTGGCCGTTCTACCTCGGCATTGCACAAGCCATGGGCATCCTGAAGTGTTTATTTCCACTATATGCCATTCCGTGGTGGTGGTGGAAGCTCGCGACGGCTCTATGACAGACCTAGATTGCCGAGCCCGTATGGTAGCGCCGTTAACACACATGGCGTTCGCACCGAATGGTAGATTTTTGGCCTGTTTCACGACCTCCGGGGTGTTGACAGTAGTGTCTACGGACTTTGATGTTATGGTATTAGACTTCGACGCTTCACACAGTCGCGAAACCTCCTCTTCGAGTTCCCAGCCACCTTTGGATATGCAATGGTGTGGAGAAGATAGGTATGGTACATTTGTGCTCTCGCTCATTGTTGGAATAAGAATTTACATTTTTTACACTGACTGAATTGCTCTTGCGCTTCCTTAAAAGTGTTGTGTTGCACTTTAAAAACTTGGGGGTGCTGATGGTGGGCCCTTACGGAGACTGGCTACGCTTCCCATACAACGATACCTCTGATCAAGTATACCTCGTTCCGGAAGCAGATGGCTGCCGTGTTGTGACTGAGAGCCGTGTCGAGATGCTGCAGCGTGTCCCCCCGGCGACGGCATTGATCCTACGGATGGGATCGATTGAACCAGCCGCGATTTTATTAGACGCCGCAGATGCGTTCTATTCCAAGTCCACGGTCACAGTCCTGAATAGTGACGAGATGGTACAAGGCATGGTCGAACAAGGGACTTTAAATGCGGCAATTACCAGCTGTTTTGAGGCTGCCACGAATGAGTTTGATATTTTTACACAAAAACGTTTGCTGAGAGCGGCATCTTTCGGTATGCATATTTCAGATAAGAAACAGGTCAACGAAGAACGTATGATTGTTGGGGGATCGACTACAATTTCGGAAGCAGAACAAGACGGAGAAGACTGCGAAAACCAGGATCCTTACAGTTTGCCATCGAGAGTCACACGTCGTTTTGTGGAAAGCTCCCGTAAGCTTCGTGTCTTGAACGCACTCCGACATCCGCTGGTTGGCGTTGTGATGACATTTCCACAGTGGCAGAGCATCGGGGCAATTGGTGTCGTTGCTCGCTTGGTAGCAATGAATCGCCCGGAGCTGGCCACTTCAATCTGTGATTACCTAGCTTTACCCAAATCAATTCAGCTATTTGCGCGAGCGTCCAAGGCGTCTTCGTTTGTGGAGCAAAAGGCACAGGCTGATGAGCACTTATCAGATTCAGAGATCGCCCAGGGCGCCATTATGATAATTACAAAAGAGGTGGTTTCATCGGCTGTATCGCCCGGGGCTTCAGCGAGTATGTTTCGAGGAGCCTACGCGACAGTGGCTCTTGCCGCCAACAAAGTCAACAAGCCAGGCGTTGCAAATCTCTTGCTCATGTTGGAGTCCAGTGTTGCCGATAAAGTACCAGCTCTCATTGCGGGTGGCTCTTACGCTGACGCTATTGCAGTTGCTACCACCGCCAGGTACGAGCTAACTTATGCCTAATTATTTTCTTCGCTTTCTGATGCTCTCACAACTCACATCCCGTTTATTCTGAAGGGATGCGGACTTCATTTTTTCCACTCTCATGGATTTCGAAAGAAACTGTATGATAGCTGCGTCGCCGACAGATCTCTCGCAGGCTCAATCAGCATTCTTGTCCACCGTTGTCGGTAAATTTACACTTGAGGCATTTCATACGCTCCGGCGCTATCTACGTAGTACATCAGATATACAAAGGGTACTCAACCTTTTGCTCAGAGGGCAAAAGTTCTCCTGGGCTGGTCGGGAAATGGCGCAAAAGGCGCTCGTCGAGGTTGATGTTCGAGAGAAGCAAGGAATGTTAGCAGTAAGTATGAACTTTGTACGGTGTCGATGGTAAGCAATAGCTTGAAAGTCAACAAATTCCCTCATAGTTTTCTCGTTACAGGAAGCTTCCCGCATTTTTGGTATAAGCAAAGAAACTGCTTTCCAAAAATCGTGCACAGATGATTATTTGGATTTGAGAAAGGATCAAGAAGTTTTACGTAATAAGTATGGCTCTGTCGACGTTGCCCCGGAAAGCTCGTCGGTGACGGCGACAATTTCGTCTATTGTAAAGTTTGCTGCAAGTAACATACGAGAACAGCACCGTCTACTGGCAGATGCGGACAAGGTGGCGAAGAAATTTCGAGTTGCTGAGAAGCGTTTGTGGCATATCAAAGTAATTGCTTTTGCGGCCAGTGAGCAATGGAGTAATTTACGTATTCTTGCAGATTCCCGGGCGAAACCACCAATTGGATACAAACCGTTTGCACGAGCCGTTATTGATGGAAACCAAAATAGCAGCGAGATTCTTCGGTATACTGAAAGAATTTCTGATCTCGAGGAGCGGTACGACATGCTCTGCTATGGTCAGCTTTGGAGCAATGCATTGGACGAAGCTTTTAAGATGAAGGACACCCGGCGCATTTTGAATGTGAAGAATCTGTGCAATTCTGCCGACATCCAAATTAAGGCAGACCAATTAATGGGCCGTCTTGCCTAATTGAAAACGGTCAAGATTCCCTAATCTGTCACAACTGCTTCTTTCCAGTTGAACCATTCCTTGACCCCCAAAACGCACAGGCTCATGCTACTGTATATCGGTTCTGTGTCTCCGAGAACAAAGTGATACTATCTGTAATGTAAAACAGATTGTACGGACACCATCGATTAGTTTACAGTTATCAACAACTGTGAGCAAAGAACCGTCTCCCTTCCGACCATTCCCTGATTGCGGAACTTACCTTGTAACGAAACACCTACTTGTAAATCCCTCTCTGGCTAGTAGTATTGTTTGCCTTACTGTTAGAGGAGCCATTTTGGAAAACCGAACCTCAACCTTATGATATAAACAAACCCTACGAAAGGCTTTTCCGTTAGTGTTACTTGCGCAATGTTTACAGTTGATGTAAAATGTCCTTTTCCGGATTCGTTCGATTACATCGATGGCGCAATGGCTCGGATCAAAGAGATGAGTTCTGTCCCACGATCACCATCATCAAGCTTTTGGAGAAAGCAAAGAAAAATATACATCGTTTATTTCAACGGGCAACAAGGCAAGCCTGTTTCGCTAGTTTTGTAGACAACGATTCCGCTTTCCATTTGACCACTATACAGCAGCATTTACCTTTATCCGATCATGACAGACAATCTCAAGCCTGGTAAGCAACCCTGTTGGCGCACTTTCAGTCCCTTCCGTTACCAACGACTTCTCACTGTTGCACACATTTTGGACAGGACAAAAATTTCCCACGCCAACCCCCGGCTTTGGTGATCGTGTGTTTTACGAAACTTTGCTGCGACAACGACCAGATTCGATTATGGCACAAGAGTGGTACGTAAATTTTCAGATTTTTGGAGTGAACGAATACATGATTTGACAATTCTACTTTCTTCTCTCTTCGGAAACAGGTGCGTAAGCTACGGAGTACTTCCGCACGACGAAGCGGAACGTTTGCACAAAAAGGTGACGGATCGCAAACGCCAGATGCGCTTGGGTGGGGGGTCAGCGGCGACCTCACCGGCGCGCAAAACTAGTGTGAAGGCTAAGAAGCGAGTAATTAAAGAAGAACGCTTCGAGCCTGATCTACAGGTTTCGGGTGGAGACGGTATTGGTACTGCTGTGTTGTGACATGTATGGTAGTCAGACGTCTATGGACAAGCAAAAGGGGTGAATTTACAAAACAGACACGATAGTATCGTCATTTGTAGATGCTAAACAGTTTTTTGAAAGATTTAATATCCATCAGCTAGTGGCGAGGTGAAATCATCTGGTAGGCATTTGGTAAGCTGTGATCTCGTTGGAGGTATCGGCAATGAACACAGTAGTTGGAAATATTGGATCGTGTAAACTTGTTACCATCCAGTTGGGTTTTCGACCATGGGGAATGGCAGACAAAACCTTTGGTTGATCCGACAAACAGAGATTTTCCAGCGTCGATTCTCCTAGATTCAAGATATCCAAAGGGTTCAGAGCACCCTCGGCACACAACATGTCGCCAAGGTCCCAAAAAGCAATCTCACCGTCGTTCCCCGTGGTGACCATAAGGCGATCGTTCGCCGCCACATGTGCTTGATCCTGTCTCCAAGCGGGAAATAAAACCGAAGCAATCGACCCACTATGCGCGTCAACCAAGCGGGAAACGGGTATTAGCGATCGGTTCTCGACGCCGAAAATACAACAGCTTCCGTCACCCAAACCAGCGACCAACAAACGGCCACTTGGGCTCCATGCCATCGTATGTACCATGGGTGGATTGCATACTTGATTGGCACCTGCATCAGAGTTGGCGATTAGATGAGACGATATTGGGTGCTTGGGTTTCATGACATCCCATAGCTTGACTGTGCAGTCCGTTCCACCCGACGCCAATTCGAGATGTTTGCAGTGTGGTCGAAAGTTAACACTAGTAACCATTGCCATGTTCGTCTCCGATATTCCATGATGCAAAATTCGATGGTTTTTTGAGCTAGTGCTAGATAGTGCAAAGGCGTCCGTTACACGAACACAACCCGCATCGTCCGCTGCTGCTAGGTGTAGCGAACGCTGACGGCGGGGTGGCGAAAAGGCAATCTGATTGATTTCGTCTGCCGATTCCAGAACGTTGGAAAGATCAACAGAGGGTTCCACTATGACAGGGGACGAGGCGTACCTCAAGTCATATCCGAGAACGGAATTTCCTACCGACAAGAAAACAGAGTAGTCTCGACGAACTTGCGATGGACCATCACGCGCAATGCTGTCCGAGGGGTCGGTCCATCGCGGGCCAAAGGAAACGGACAGGACTGCGCCAGGAGCCTTGATGCAGAGCGAAGCGCGAACGCAATTACTCCGTAAATCCCACACCCGAGATGTACTGTCTTCCGATCCGGAAAGCAATGAAGCAGCAGCGGACGATTGCGACGCCGTGGAGACGCCGCTTGTATTTGTGCCACTGTGCGCCAAGCACAATACTGGCCCTTGGTGACCCTTGAGCTTGGTGGACGTTACATTCCCTTCCTTTATCATATTGAGGTCCTTACCTTCTTCACAGAAGGAAGGAAATGAACTTTTTCTTATAATCAATGAACCATTCTGATGATGTCAAATACCAGCTAAACCAAACTTTGTGGGTATGGCCATCGTGGCGACTGGCTTGAAGACATATGTTGAAGGGAGCTCCATCGACTAACAGTAAACGGGCTCTTCTATTGCTTCAGAAAGACGGTGATTCTGATTAGGTCTTGATGACAGACGTTAACTATAAGTATTTAGGTCGCTTTGGTTTCGGAGTGCACTGCAAATGTCTCATATTCACATCAAGGACATGGAACTATGTGCAAAATACGGATGCATGTGAGACTCATCGACACAGCGACAATAAAGTCGCCTGCCTGTTCCAGAAAAGATGGACAACAAACATCCAAGGCGAGAATTTCCGAGCTATTTATTTGTAAAGGACAAGCTTTCCTTGCCGCTGCGAATCGTAAATCCGAAACAAGTTGTAAGGCGAGGAGGAAAATCAATCGTTTTACCCTCTCATTGCTAGTGTAAACTCACGCTTCAGAAAAATGCAATGTCGAGCTGGTTGGCTTTACCGTGTCTTTGGCCCTTCCCGCCTCCATTTGAAACACGAAGTCTGCCTTTTCGTTAGCACCTTTCTGTTTTCTGTAAGCACAATGCAAGCAATATATCGTACTTCGTTCGGTACAGCGGGAGATTGTATTTTTCTTGCAATTTTAAATTCCTGGCTGGGACGACACCTTTTGGTTCGTTGGCTGGCTACGTGGGATTGTTCAACGTCGCGATCACCGACTCTACGAGGGCTACTATCTGTTTTCATCACATCACATATTCTCAGCGGACAAACCTTTGACCGACCTTTGGATGAAGCAATCATGAGGCAAATTGGCCCACAAAAACGTGACAACCATGGGTCGGGTTTGGGACACATGGCAATCCACATACCAAACAGTGTACGATACGCAGTGCAGATCTTCCGCGTATGGATCCTTTTTCCATTCCAACAAAAATTTACTGGCCGTCCGCGAAGACAAAGTACATTCTCTAGCTTTGCTTCCGGACCGGAGGCAGCCCGGTCTCCGCCAGGCAGGGTACGGCGATTCCTGATTTCTACCAGCACAAATTGTGCGACAATCTGGAATAGATATGGACCCACATTATCCTTCTTAATTCCAACAGCTGTCGGATTATTATGCCTTTGGAAAAGCCAAAAAATGATTTACAAAACTCCTGACCCTCCAGCTTTGGGAATATCTATGCAAGAGGCTGCACAACAGAATTACCATGATACTCAGTGGGATGGTATGAGACCACATGGAGCGTATCGCAAGAGAAACATCCCACCATGGCCAGAAGTATGGTTTGTTATTAGTCTTTTTGGGGTGCTGGGAAGTCTATCGTGTTATTTCCGGATCGTTCCGCCAATCCCGGACCAAATTGCTGGAGGAAGCGTTTTGAGAGACGTGCGCAACGAAGCTCGAGGCAAAGCCAGAAGTACAGGCGGCAAACAGCAGCAACGAGACTACGATTTTATGGTGGCTTGGCCTGAGCGAAACCGCTCGATTATCTCCGAAAATCGTATCCGATTTTATATTGAATACATTCTGCTTCGTGTGACGGAGTACGTTTTTGTGGTTGAATTTATTCCTAGACTTGCTTTCGTATGTCGAGCGACGGGACATTGTTCCGCACGGGCTCAGCTTTGGGAGCTGAGTAGTATTCTATACCCGGCCGGAGTAGCGACACCGCTGCGGACGGATTTTTCCTCCGCCATACAGTCCTTCGAAAGTCATATCGTATCGACTTTGTGGACGGCGGTGGGTATAGTGATTGTATCGTGCTGCCTGTTGTCGGCACAGGCAATAGTTCTCGACAAGGGTTATCTTGCAGTATTGGGATACATCGGCAGCGAGTGGACAGTTGTGACTGACGCCGACACCGCAACACTGAATCCGTGGGATCCCAAGCGCAAATACAAGAAGGGCGACTTGGTTGGCTACGGCAGCGATGTGTACCAAGCAACCTCCAATTCACCGGACGGAAAACCGATTGATCCGCGTTTGCGTTCGGTTCACAAACTGCTGAGCGGTGAACTGGGACACAATGCCACGTCCCAGGTGTTGCTGCAAGTGTCAAAGGTACAATTGGGCACCACGTTAATTTACATTGGGCTATGGGTAATGTTCACCTTGTTTGGGTATTCGACCCACGGCCTTCTTTCGGCGGTTGGGGCAAATCTGGTGGCTTTGTACACGCTGTCGAATGATGGCCTGTCGCACCACAATGAACTTTCGAGTCTACGTGCCGAAATTATGGTCTCCCAGCAGTAAATGCTAAAACTGCATGATAGACATATCTAGCTGTTCTAGATCTTTGTAGATTGACGTAATCATAGTCGAGCTCTCGACTTGGACTTCAATTGTAATCTTGGTGAACTTCTTTCCCCTTGGTGTCACGATCATGGCCATTTCACTCCCATCATCTCCAGCGGTTTTGATAACAACAGCCTTGACCTGTCCAATGAAGGTTTCTTTTGCGGTGTCATCACCTTCCGTTCTCCCGACAACATTGAACGAATATTTCAGCGGAAACGTAAGCATAGCATTGAAAATGTTGCCCCCGTTGCGCTCCGTATCGATTTCTTTGGAAGGATCAAAGGCTCCCATTAAGGCGTTCACCTTGTACTTGAATCTATCCGTCATATCATGTTGTCTTGTGGGTGGTTCGATGATTGTCAGATTGCCGTCGGCCGACTGCACGGTCACCAGTGACCCCGTACGGTAAGGAGGAGGCACCGCTGGTTTGACAAACGAACAAGAAACGCGGCGCGCTGTGGATTGCGTGGTGGCGAGGAGAACGAGAATCGTCACGGTCCAGGAAATGCGAACCATTTGAATTGCTGGAGACCGTGACCTTGTAGCGCCACCGTTGCCTTTTGGATATACTAGCTAGGAGGAACGATGCTAGTAGGCTGACAGGTGTTTACTTTAAGGTTCAGCGAGGAGGCAATGGCAGAGATAAAATGAGCGCAAAAGGAAGGGGGACCGATTCCTTCCCACATCCGTCTGCTCGTCAGTCCATCGAAGGTTGGGGGTTGTTGGCGCGAAGCAATCAACCGGGAAATACCGGACAGAATGCAAGACAAAAAACTTCACCCACCCAACCGAACGAAGAAGCCCATTGAAATTCCCGCTTTCCCTCAAACGCCGAGCAACACGGCAAAGCAGCCATAACTACGAATCGGTGTGCTCTTGTACCAAAATCGTCGCCCCCCCAACTTTTACTGCTACACTCGAATCGATTCCAAGAAATGGGAACTGGTCACACTGCGAAAAAGCCGGGAGCACGCTCCAAAAACAAGCAGTTCAAGCGTAGTTTATGGCTGTGTCGTCGCGACAAGGACATTGACCAAATTCACGACGAAATCGAAAAGTCCAAGGAAACCGGCAAGCCAATTGAGTTCAAGTACGACGATGAGCTTCCAGGCGGTGGACAATTCTATTGTATAGAGACCGCAAAACATTTTGCGGATGCCAAGTCTCTGGCCGATCACAAGAAAACCAAAACGTACAAACGCCGAGTGAAAAATCTGCAAAAGGAAAAATACGGACAAGACGTTGCCGAGTGGGCCGCTGGAATGAGTAAAGAAAGCCTTCCTCCAGCGCACGCAACATAATCATAAATAGCAAGCAAATGCTTTTGGCTGCCACTTGGGTGATGATTAAGAAAATCGAGGCTATTTTAGTTTTTGTCGTTTGCAACGACAAAATCCCTGTTTCGATGGACCTTTCACGGCATGCAACAACACGTTTTTTCTAAAAAGTGACTTGAGCACAAGCAGAGGCTCGAGCAAGATGTGGTACCGTTGAAGAGTGACTAGATATCGCCTTTTAAGGAATCGGTCGATGTTAAAGTTGAACGATTTTATCGACATGTATGCCTGGCAGTTACCGTAGTCTGACTATTAGAGGGCGTCCATGTAGGCAAGATCGAATGCCGTACTGTGTTGGGCCTGTCTATAACATGCCGCTATAGGATAGGTGTCCAACGGGTCAGCCAGTGTGGGGATGTCGGAATGGAGGACACAGAAAGAGCTTAACCATGTAATGATAATATAAATACAAGCCTACTGCAATTTCACAAAAAGGGCGTTCATACTTTCCAAATAGTTCCCAACCAAAGAGAGCGTCTCCCAGCCACAGCAATGCGTTTTGACTCGAACACTAGTACAGCGACACGATTTCAAGCCTTAGTGATGGTGTTGGAAGATGCTTCGGAGATTTTCTGCGTTTCTGCGGCACCCTGTAGCTCTTCCAAGCGTTCCATTGCTTGTGTGTATTTATCCTTCCAACCACTAACCTCGGTTTCAAGTTCGGTGATGCGGCATCGAATCTTAGCACGCGAAGCCGCCGCGGATTCTCGGTTTCGCACCCGTCGGGCTTCGCGACGCCAAGCCGCCAACTGATCTTTGGGCATGGGGACATCCGGATCGTACCGAATCTGCGTTTTCTTACTATTGTCACCGGGGTCTTCCTTGGACTTTTTGGTCGGCGGAGACGATGAAGACACGCTGTCGGATGATGCACCGACCGCTGGCGGCGGGCCGGCTGCCTCCTCATGATTCGATTCTCCTTCGGAATTTCCCTCGTTCGCCTCGGACTCCATCCGCTGCGAAACGATAATTGCCTTGCGGCGTTTACGAGCTTCGGCTGGATCTGTTACGGCACATTCTTCCCCCATGGTGCTTCATTGAAGATACCCTAGGGACCAAATGTATTCGTTGCTTGCTTGCTTACTTGCTTACAGTAAAGCTCTGCACCGGAGAATGCTTAGCGACGATACGGGCGTCACTCGGCGGCATCGAAAAAGCAGGTTGCCCCCCGGTTCTGTTCCTCTTCAGCTGGACGTTCCAATTTCGGCGCATAGAATGGGTACCACGCGGAGCGTAGAAAACCTTCCGCGTGGCGTGCGTCAGAAGGAAACGGTACTCGAATTCGAAGGTTATGAACACACACGGAATCACCGCGTGGCAATTCGACTCACTCGTGTTCGTCGGATTCGTCCAACGAAAAAGCGTCGATCCCGGGTCAGTCGTGACATCCATCCTGACGCCGAACCCCAGTCGTGCACCTCGTGCGGATGCACGCGTGTGTGAGGTTGTTCGATTCACGGTCCCATTGTTCTTTTTCTGGCAGACCGGATACGTTTCCGTCACGCGGTTCCCCGCAGCATTTCTTTTGGAAGCAGTCACAAATCCGCAAACATGAACAGTTCCAACGCCCAGGAAGTCGCTCGTCAACTGAACGAAGATCCTGCGCTCGCTCGGAAGCGTCGTATGGAACTTCGCCGCACCGTGCTTCAGGGAGGCAACGACGCAGACGGCGTGGGGTTCAAGCGGCAGAAACTCCCAGACTTTGGATCCGACGACGATGACAACGTTTCCGCAGTTTCGGCAACGACTTCTTCCTCGACCGTCACTTCCGGCACACGCAAGACGCCGTCTCTGCGTGGTATCAAGAAACAAGCTCGTTACGAGCCAGGAGTGCCAATGTCGCGTGGGGAACTTACCGAATGGCGCAAAGAGGCTCGTCGGGTGCGGAACCGCGAGTCCGCGGCAGCGTCGCGGGCCAAGACACGCGAACGTATCGAAGAATTGGAAGGCGAACTCGCATTTCTCCGGTCCAAGTACGTCACCGCCCTCGACCGTATTGTTCAACTAGAGTCCACTTCATTCCACGAAGCCTTTACACCGAGCATTCTACGCCAAGATTTGATGGAACAAAGACAGACTGTTGTGTCACCCTCCAGCTCTCCGTTGCCATCTCCGGAATATAGCACGACCTCTCAGTTTCCTCAAGACTCTTTTTCTTTGGATTCCTGTCATCATGAAGACGACCCCGGAACGTATCAGCATATAATGGGAATGATCTCTCGACCAACAGCAGTTTGCGTCTAGATCCTCACAAACCACACCAAAGTAGCTCATAAGTAAACTGTTCCTCACGGAATATGAGCTACACCTAATCACCAACCTTCCAGCAGCGAAGATCACTGGTGCTGATACCTTCATCGAGGCCTCCTCTTCAAGTGACGTGTCTTCTGAATCGTCGTCTACGAGTGACTGCGAGGGATGCAACGAAGATTTGGATCCAGCGGAAGCCGAGCTCGGCGCGTTCTTATGGGACGCGTTTCGAGCGGACGGCAACGCCATCGACTTTCACCTTCCTTTCGCAAACATGGACAACGTTATCGGATTGTGAAAATCACTCCGGAACGCTTGCATTCTCTACTGCATACGTAATCATTTTTTCATTTTAAAAAAGTTCGTATTTACTGTATATGATTCTTTTTCATGTGTTTTGTCTATTGCTTGACCGGGCAGTACATATTGAATATCGGAAGAGCGTAGTGCGAACACTTCTTGAAAGTCCTCTCTCGGTCGTACTTGCTCCCTCCTATTGATCCCTAGCAGTAAGCGATAATGCTATGGCATACATTTGCAACGAACTTCTACTCTATACTATTTTATATCAGTCCCATCCTTGAATTGAGTACAACATAATCCATAGGAGATTCGTGTTTCGGTATTTCCCAATGAACCCTTTCGTAGCAAGAACCCTAGCCAACTTTTGGTACACACACTTTGTTGGACGCTGTATTCGTACTGGTTGGTACCGGTCGTTTCTGTCGCGCTCATCTTTTGGCACGTATCGGAACAGCGTAACAACCAACCAAAAAAGTCTGTCGACTGGTGTGATTACTTTCTGAAGTAATCAAAATCCTTGCTTGGTCCGTTTTGTCCTCTTGGTGCGTTCGCAAAATTTGCTACCTGTAATAGAAACAAGCTTGTTTCATAGAGGGCAACGCCGCAACCCCCCGTCGATGCCCCCCACGAACAATCTCATCATCCGATTCGTTGTACAATTGCGAATATTATCGCTGCTGACTACTGTTGTAGAAAGCAAGCTCACTTTCATTGAGATCATAGATCCGCCTTTTTATCGGTAATCTCCGCCACACACCTACCACCACTGCAATACCGCTATGAGCTCTATTGTCTTCGCCAGATTTTCCCGCAATCGATTGCCAAAAAGCCGCCCGTGTCGTCGATGTTTGTCGTCATCTACAGACGACAACTTCTCGGGATCTTCGCAACGGAAAGACGGTCGTCGTCCTACATCGAAGTCTTCTTCTCGAGGTGAAAAATTGGAGACTGTCCCCACAGAGCCAGTTCTATCTTCACTGAGCGAGTTCATGAAAGAGCACGCCAAACAATCCAGTAGACGTGATGTGGTCGATTATGATCTTACATCGCTCATTGCGTCTTTGTCCAAGCGAAACAAAAAGGAATTCTCCGAAGAAAAGAATTCCCTTTCTGCCTATGGTGACGACTCAAAAAGGATAAAGAGACGTGATGTATCCGCCTCGTCGGGAAAACCGAACGAAAAGTTGCTCTTTGAAGTTTTCAAAATCCCTGATGCTCCTGCTGCACGAAGCGAAACAGCATTCGAAGAAGGATCGTTTCGACAGTATTCAGAAATACTGGAGTCCATTATTGCAGACGATCCAAAATTCATGCGCAGGCACACTGCAAAACCTATCGCAGATGAGGTAGCGGAGCCGCTTATCGTTTATTTGCGTTCGGAGGAGCCCGAAGTGGAAGTTGGGCTTCCTACTTTTAAGCATGCTTTGAAGGAAGGCATCAGTGTAAGGGATACCAATGATATGAAAACCCAGAAGCTCGTCTTTATGGAGAAGCTCGGTGTGTCTGATGCACAGCATAGACTCATAGAGGGGACACTCATACAAATCAGTAACCGATGCGCGAAGGAAGCCCGTGGCCTTCCGTTGGAAGTGATATGGGCAAAAGTGAAGGAGGCGGGATTCATAAGCCAGCGCCTCCTCCAAAATCTTCTTTACATCTCGTCAACATTTGCAACGGGCAGTCGCCAAAAGCACATTACGTATGGAAGGTTGACTGGAACTTCTACCATTTTGGATGTTCTTTCTGCAAGTGAAAGCTCTCACTCTTCGGATGGTGTTGATGAAGAGGACAACGTTGAGGAGATGCTTGACCTTGCAGACGAGATTGCCGTGTATCACGATCTACTTTATGAACCAACGGAGCAGAGTATTCTGACTAGAGTGCGATTGCTTGTTGCCCAAGGGCATGCAAAAGCGGCCGAGAATCTTCTTGTTGAACACGACTGCGGCTTTCGACTGCGAGCTTATTCTCCTGTCTTAAGACTGCATATGGAGCAAGGCAATGCCAAAGCAGTTATGCATCTGTATAGACGCATGAAAAGGCTGCCTCTTGTACATTTTGAGGCCGAAACTTATGTGCATTTGATTGCTGGTCTGGCAGAGCTAGGTTATTTCCAATTGCAGTCCGATCCCATTGACGGTATCGAAAAGCTAGGCTTTGTCAACGGGGCGGGCCCAGGTCTTTTCGATGAGCTACTTACTGAAATGGCAGAAGACATACTTGAGCTCACATCTCAACATGCAAAGCGGTTAAACAATGCTCTCGCAAAAGGCTTCCCTGAATCTAGCCTAGAAGTGACAAGTTCGCTTGGATCAGTCTTGCAGACGTCCGTAGCTGCGGGAGAGGATGACTTTATAGCTAGCCGTGTGCATATAGATCAATCCAGTGGACATTGCCCGGTTTCTGGCGTCAAGCTCCGTTTGATGAGCCTGGAACCCGAACAGGCTAAAGCATTTAAGCAGAATATTCTTGATATGGCGACATCGGAACAGGACAGGTACGAACTAAAGTCCAAGCAAAAGAGAGCCCAAAGATCAGATTTCATTCTTAATGAATTTATGAAGTGGTTGGATACGAGGGCGGGTGATCCCTTTACGGCCATTCTTGATGGCCCTAACATAGGGTATTACATGCAGAACTTCGAAGGTGGGCGATTTTCTTATCACCAACTGAAGTTTGTGGTTGACTCGTTGGAATCAATGAATGAAAAGCCCCTCGTTATTTTGCCCCGGAAGTATGCCAATGACCGAATTCATCTAACCATCGGCGGTGTAATGCAAACTCTGAAGAAGGAGGAGCTTCAAATCCGGAATTACCTGATAAAAACGGGTCGAGTGTATTTAGTCCCCCCCGGACATTTGGACGACTACTTTTGGATGTTATCAAGCCTCTCCACGCAAACGACAGCAAGGAACGGCCGGGATCTGTCGGTCTTACCAGGAGATCCGGGCGGTAGATGGCCCGGGGCGAGACCGATGCTGATTTCAAATGACCAGATGCGCGACCATAAGCTTGACTTACTGGAACCAAAGCTCTTTCGGCGCTGGTACAGCAACTTCATGGTTCACTACAATTTTGCAGCCTTCGTCGGTGGCCAGTGCTCCCATCCAGACATTGGATTTAACCCTGCTGATTTCTTTAGCCGCGAAATACAAATGAACCAAAGAGTCGGTGGAGCTAGTTGCTGGCACTTCCCCTTAACGGATTTCGAAAATGAGTGGTTTTGCATATCAATACCAAAAGTGATTCCCGAAAAAGCAAAATGAACTGTAAATTAAGCTACCACCTACAACAGGAAGAAAATGCCTTGACGAATACCTAGACGTTGCTTTTTGTCTCAATCTAGTTTGGGCTGTATCACTATTGCTTTACCGGCGAATATTTATGCAAAGTCTATCGCTGCCTTCCCAGCCTGTGACAGGGTAGTGCCATACCGTGCTGCTTCTTTCCCCACCTACTTCGTTGCCCTGAATCTCTCGGCTGAAGAAATCAGTTGGAACAAAGCGAACATCCCTATCTTGCCATTCATTTTCAGAATAGGACTCAAGATCATAGTTGACAATGTGGCAACTCGTCCATCGACGAAAGAGCCGTTTTTCCAAAAGCGCTAGCTTGTGATCGCGCATTTGATCATTTGTGACAAGCATGGGACGGAGACCTGGAAATCGACGCTGTCTATTGTCAATCGAAACGTGCAGTTGATGCTCAGTCTGATTTGCAACGCTAGCCAGCATCCAATAGTAATCATCAAGACATGCTGCTGGGACTTGATACATTTTTCCCTCATCAAGCAGACCATTCATGATGCCAACTTCTCTCTCTGAAAGTTGTTGCACGGAGTCAATACCTGCCACGTAAAATTTTTCTCCAACATATTTTGAAGGCATAACGACCAACACTTTCTCACCCATGTCCTCAAGTTTGTCCACGACGAGCTGGACCTGGCTATAGTGCACATTGCCATGTCCAGCATAGGCAACATTTGCTCCATCAACAATTGCAGTAAATGGTTCTCCTTCGTGCTCACGCAACCACTCTGAAAACTCAAAAAGGTTTCGCCGTGCCCGCTCAGAGTCTCCTCTACCTTTAAAGTTTTGGTTTCTTGCTTTTAGCTTTTCGCTAAAGTCTTCGTGTTGCACCGCTGCCATTTCAAGTAAGGTATCATGAACACTTATCCGTTGCTCTTCCGTCAGAGCAAATAGACGGAGATTGGCACCGGTTGCTGGGCATACGGCGGAGGTTTCGTTCACCGTGACACGGCCTATAGTCAGCAATGGACTGACATTTATACACTTATCAGTGACACAATCGAATTCATAAGAATTCTCCCCTGCAAACCCAGACACGAATCCATCCAGGATGGTTTCAGCCGCATCTAGACTCAGCTCGAGAAGATCCTCGGCCATTTCAGTAGAAATAGTATCAAAAAGGGCAGGACCTCCCATTTCCAATGATCCAAGCGTAGAAGCGCCATCAACAGAAAGACCTCCGGGTATGAAGTAACCGCGTCTGGCTAGAGCACCGATGAGAAGACCATATGTCTCCGAGTCGAAAATTACACCTTCAGATTTCCTCATTTTACGAAATAAGTTCAACGCGGATATCATATCACCCACATCGCAATAGTGACTGAGAATAGGAAGGAACGTTCTAAGTTTCTTCCATTCGGAGCTTTTTCCTTGTCTATCTGGAAGCGACGACAAAATGTATTCCGCAGTTTTAGCATCGCTCTGGCTGATTAACGTCTTTATTCTCAAGAAAATGGATTTCTCCGTAGGTTCGAATAGTACATCGTGAAACGTTGCTGTTTCGAAACACGCTTGCACATTACGTTCGTCAAGACTCAGAACGTACATGTATGTGCTTACGAAGCGCTCTCGAGGTTTCATGCCACTTTCTCTCATCTTTTTCCACGCAATGAGTGCCGGTGCAATTTGTTGGATTTTCGCACAGCGATCGCCAAGATAAGCTAGACAACGGACTAGATATTCATACTGCTCCTCCGAAAAGCCTGTCTCTTCTAAAAATTGCCTTTTCTGGTCGCGAAGGCGATCCTTAAATCCATCCACACTGATATCCGGTAATGAAAGCAACGATTGGGAGGAAAACAAGTATTCTTGTACTGGCTTGCATTCGTCGAGGCTGCACTTTTTGACAACTCGCTGGTTCTCGACAATTTCCTTCATGCAGTTGATATAGGAACAAAAGGTGTCTTGGTCGGAAAGTTCTTCTACTTGAATAATCCCCGGCTCCATGCAAATGTGGCTGTTATATCTTTGTTGCGAGAAACACGGGTGTTGGGGGTAAGTCTCCCTATACGAGACGACAGTGCTCATTGTCCGACAAGTCGTCGGCATTTGAAAAGCTTGAATCGAAACCACCGAAAAGGTCGCTTGCAAAAAAGCAAAGAGACTGATCGATGGTCTTTTGCCTTTCCCCATTTCGTGCTGGGGGACCACAACGCACGTGTGTAGTTTTGAAAGAGAGAAAGCTCCTGGGAGCGACTCAACTGTATGTCGACATGGCGTCGAGAGCAAGACCAAAGAAGAGTTAGTTTGCAGTTGGTTTCTGCCGAAAAAATAATAATATACGGCGAACAGGTCACCGGCATGAAGTGATTTTGTGAAATGTGGCAAGCGGACTGTATAACGGACGGAAGCAGACGATACACAACTACGAGTGGTTCTTTCCCGAGGCGATGTGTGCAGAAACACGTTTTGTAGTTAACTGTAAATAGCGGTAAAACAGGTAGCTAGGCGAAGAACGAGAAGTTGCGTTAGAGATACACCCACTGTAGCATGACGTCTTACACCTGCCGTTGGAAAGTTTCACGAGAGATGCGCCATGGGCTAACATTAGCAACGGGAAAGGTTGATCAGGCTACGGTCAAAAATCGAAACCGAATTTATTGAGTCTATTATTGACTGTGAATCGCGCTACATTTGGATCATTCCGAGAATAAAGCTCACCCTTTGCAAGACTACGAGTCTTTCCGTGAACAGATCGTATTTGCACATCTCTTCGGCTTTCCGGGCACCTTTACTGTTAGTCCGTTTTGTCGGAAGTTTTGCTGTTCGATTTGGAGGAGCTTTCGGTCGAAGACCCGCCACGAGCCTTTTTGAACTCGCTTTCGAAGAAGGAAAGGCTAATCAAGAGTCCACCGCTCAAGAATGAAAGGATCACCATGTGAATACGGGCGACGCCAACAATGGCTGCACCGGTTGTCAGGCACAGCAAAAGCCCAATGACGAGCCGGACGAAGGGCAGCAGCATGACGCCACCGCCCGGTTCCATAACTTGAGAGACAAAAGACATTACTGGAAACAGTGGTCCGTAATAAATGAGTCTGGTACGCAAGTCGAAGAGAACAGCCGAAACGGTAGAGACTGCGAAAGATGACGGCCCGATTGATGCTTGAAACGAGTAGGAAACCGTTGCCTTCCCGGTGTGCGCCCAGAAGTTGCGTGCGATGGAAATCAAGACGTTCGATGGCAGTTATATTATAGCACATACAACGAAATATACAAGCCTAGGTATCGACCAAGTCAAGACAGTTAACAATTTTAAAGCCGTTCGACCATGGCACTTTTCGCCACTTGTGTCTAGTTTGTTTTCGATCATGGCGGATAGTTCGGCAGCTAATTCCCAGCAATCGGTAGATGTTACAACTGAAACCTCTTCGACAATACCAAAAAATGTAGGGCAAGGCCGAAAATGGCTTCCAATACTGTTGCTACCGTATTTCATCGGCATTTCATGGCACGTGGCGCATCCAGCCGTTTCGGTGTTTACTGGACACGATAGAGCACGCCGGGTGTACATTGACGAGAACTCGTTGGATCCTTCTTCCTTTAAAAGTCCCCCCAAATACTCCATTATCAATCCGTCTGCTCCGAAGAAAGGAGCTTCCGCTGCATCTTTGTGTGCGGCTGTAGGTGGCAGTACTGGAGAAAACGCATCCTGCCATCGATGGAATGAAACGATCGAGATTCTGCAAATTTTACCCTCGTCAGCCGCCGTCATACCCACCAACGAAGCCATCGTCTTGGTGGTTCCCGTAATTGACAATTGGACCGGTGACCAATTCCAGGCTTCGATCCGTGAGCTCATTCAAAGACTTTCGTCAGTTTCGATCTCCCCGTGGTTGGCTAAAACATTACTCATTGTTTCTCCTGTTCCCAACGGAAACAATACGATCTCGCTGTCAGAGTCAGTGGGCTCATTTTTGGAGCTTTACCAAGGTGGACGCTCTACTGCACGTATGAAAAGGAATTTTCCGAGAGATCTATATCCCGGAACCATGATCCGCAACGTATTGGTGGTCGATTGCAACGCGACGACGGACAAAGACGGTTCCAATCAGGTGCGAATTCTACCGCAAGGTCGCCGAGGTGTACTACCGAACATGGACTTGGTAGGGCTGACCGCTGCAATTGTGCGACGCGGCTCGTTCCTTAATCGGCAGGTCAAGAATACTCGCGATAAGGTCAAAACCGTAATTCATCCCTTTCATGATACCGCAGAACGCTGGATGAACATGAGTCAGGAGTACGTGCTCGAAAGTCGACACTGGCATTTACGCGAGTTCATTGATATGATCTTGTTTGAAAGAATGCTCGTAATGGGACCCTTACCGCCTCACGCCGAAGCATTGGATCGGGGCATTGACTCGTTGACTCTCGAGGCACATTTCAATCATCTTCCAGCTAGTTTGCACGGACTCTATCAGGCAGAATTCGTATCGTTGTTGGAACTAATGATCCGTGCTCTCTCAAATCTACATGAGCGGCTTCATCACTCAACTTCCTTGTACCTGCTCACGTCCTACGAACGCTTCGTCAAACATGAAGAGTACCTGGTACCCAATCTACTCTTGGTTATTCCCATGGTCGTCCGTGCCGTGACTCTGATTGTGTTTGATATTTCGCGGTTTCACTGGCCGGCAGTGGGCTGGGCTCTCTCGCGGATGCTCCTGGGTACGGCCTGGGTAGCCTGGAGCGTGCCTCTGGTGGAAGCAACGCTGCCGACCGGAGATTCGTATCGCAACTACTGGATGGGATTGGTTGTCGCACTCGGATACGGACCCTTGTTGTTCATTCCTTGGACCACCCCGTCCGGTCCAAAGTGCCGTGATGCGGCGGCATCTTCCAGTATCCAGTTCCTGGCGTGTCTGCTTGGAGTTTACGTGCACGTCGCCATAGCTTTTGGTCACGTATCACTCGCTTTTCCGTCGGCAATGATTTGGTCCCCTTTGATTGCCTTTCCATCGTACCGCACTCCACTGGCTGGACCGATGGGATGGACGATCCGATTCCTGAGCGGCTTGCTACTGGTAGTCACCATGCCGTGCGTGTTTCTGGTACCGAACGTCTTCTCCACCTGGACGGCCTACGTCCAATACGCCTATCTACCGCTACACTTGCTCGTGTCCGCGATAGCGATGGCCCGCTAGCGTTGACGACATGCCATGAAACACGCCATCTGGGGGTAAAAGTGTGACAGTGAAAGACATCTCTAGTATGCGTTCTCCCCACAAGAATGCGAAATTCCGTAGAGGATGCCGTCATTGATATACACCGTTACGACAGCCTGTTTGACAGGTCGGGCGATGGCCGTAACTATACTAAATTTTAACCTTGGCCTTTTTTTTAATATTCGGTCGAGTAGTGTCGCAACAATTAGTACTCGTCCAGAAAGGCGTGAAAGAGTGCCGATCGGGGTCGCATAAAGTCGTGGCGGTGTTGGAGAAACAGAGGCAACGACAAAGGCGTCCAGCAATCGGCACAAGTCTGCACGTAGTGTTGGTACTCTCGTTGTAACACGGGATCGTTCCCGTCGAGACGACGACGCGTTCGTTGAATGACTCCACGCGGCGGAGTCTGCCACGCGGCGTTCCGCAGTAAAAGACGGGAGGCGTCGAGTGTACGAAAGTGTTGGGCGGCGTGTTCCAACAACGTCGTGGACGACGTCTGTTGGACGGTTGCACGCGGTCCGGGGGTGTTTGGTAAGCCGCCCGTAGCAGTTTTTGTAGTAGCAGTCGTAGTTTTTGTAGTAGCAATCAACCTACCCCTCACCTTTGCAACGTCGGCAAGAGGCCGCGCACCGACGGCCGCAGTGGTGTGGGGTGCTCGTTGGGTGTTGGTGGTTTCCACTGGACTAGTGCCGAGAGTCGACGTCGACTGCGAGTCACGACGGACACGTTTCGGTGGAGGCGACGTATCTTCGTGTCCCCCACCACCACCACAAGTCGAGCGATTGCCGTAGGCGGACCGGGAACGTCGTCGTCGGCTCGTCGTGACGGGCAACCGTACGGGATCGGAACTGTCTCGACGGGTAGTATCGGTCACTACTGACGATGACGACGACGACACTGTAGTGGAGGAAGGGTAGACGGGACGACCACGAAAGTCATCCCAGCCCACGGTGGGATGAGGTTTGGAGGTTTGGGTGTCGTGGGGCGGTGGTGGACCAATGCGGTGCCGGCGTGGACGGATCCAAAGACCCTTGCCTCCTCCAAACGATCGGGAACGAAATCCCATACGGTTGGTGCCTGTCTACCACCAAAAGGTTTGAATGGTTTTGAGTGGTCGTATGAGACGAATGGATGTTTGGATGCCCCCACACCGTTGTGAGTGGAATCAACCTCGCCGGACGGTGGGTGCCATGGGGAAACATAAGTGAGTCCTGGAAGTCACGAAACAGAGCAAGTTGAACGAGTGAACGAGTGAGTGCGTTACCAGTGAGAGTGACACGGGTGCCAGACCAAGGGAGCTGGGCTGTGTCCCGCCGACCCACTCGGTGTGGAAACGAAGGACAAGCTCTACCCTACCGTACCGACGGTGTCTTGGATTCAAACCAAAGCAGGGCGTGGCGTGCTCGCTTGCTTGTTCCGCCCGACGGGTGGTGCGTGTTGGAACCGCGTACCACGGGTTCGAATTTCGGATCCAACGCGTGCCGTCCCAGGGGCGGGTAGGGGGGTCCTACTGTAAATATCCGGGTTTGCGGTGACGTGACGTTGCAATGACTGACTGTGAGACTCCCCCAAACACCTCCCGCGGGACACACGACCAACGGCGGTGACGGCCACCCAAGTCGTGGAACGTTGTGTCGTTCACGTACCACTGGGTACCAATTCTACGGGATTGCGGACCCTACCGCACGGTGTTGTTTCCTTTTGGGTCTCCATTGCCCACGCATCTCGTCTGCTACCCACCCACTCACCCACCCGACCGACGTGTCCACAACGCTCGGGGTTTTTTTGTGGTTTCTCCACGACCTACCTACCTACCTACCTACCTACCTACCTACCGTAGGAGCGGCATGGAAACGGTACGGCAGGGCACGTCCCCCCTTTTTACCTCACACACTCACAACACACGAACCCACTCACCACAGTCCAGTCATTCGTAGTCCTGCAACGAAACAAAAACCCAACGCACTCACGAGGGTGATTCAAGTCAGGTTTGCAAGACTGCACTCTCATTCCCTTCTTACTTCATTCCCCAGTCCTTCATACACAGTAAGTGACATACTTACACACACAAACACACACGCCGTTGACACCGAACGACCCGTAGGAACCTGGTGTGTCTCCAAGCAACCAAACGTAGGTTCCGTTGGGTGTTGTTTTTTTTTTGGATCCCGTCAGATCGTGGACGCGTTCCGGTCGCGATCTCTCGTCCGTAACCATGGTGGCGGTCCGTAGTGCCCGTAGTGCCACCGTCACGGAACCACAGGATCGCGATTGCGTCTTGACTACCGTGACGACGGGCGACACGGAAGACTCTACTACTAGTAGTGCTAGTACTAGTAATACTACTACTACACCGACCGACCGTTTGCTCCGGGACGTGTTGCAGTTGCACGCGGTAATCCATCATCTCGGACGGACCTCACCATCCGTCGCAACCGCATTCGCCACACCAAACGACGACGACGACGACAAGAAGCCGAACACCGCTGACCCGAACCACAAGAACAAGACTCTTGACGACGACGACCATCTCTCCACACTCGCGTCTCGCATTTACCGTCTCATCGTCGACGGGAAACCGTACGAACTCGCGGGTTTGAAGGATGTCCCGAAACCCTTCTTTCGGTCGCCCGGACGGTGTTTGGCCCGCGACGGGGCGATGCGGTATCAGGTCTTGTCCGAACGCGACGCCCACGCCGCCATTGTCGTGTTGCTCCGGCACGAATTCCAACGCCAAGATCTCGTCGGCTGGGAACAGCAAGCGCCCTACAAGGATTTCCGGACTGCCATGACATCCTCGACCACGGCGACGGTGGGAATCGTCCCCGATCCCAAGGACGCCATCGTCCTGAACGTAGCCGACGGTAACGGAGACAAACTCTACGAGTCGCAGGGAGGCAACAAGGCAATCTTTAATCTCGCTTCGCAACTCGTCACTTCCTACACGAACGATTCGGAAAAGCGGGTCGAAGCAGCGCTCGCGATTATGAAGGGCCTCCGGGAAGCCGAAGTCATTGAGGAAGACAAGGAAAGCAAGACCACCACGGTAGTGGCCTCAAACACCTCGCGGTATCTTTTGCGCACGCCCCGGAACGATGATACCATCACGTGGTCCATTCTTGACGCCGCGGCCGCCGCCGAATTCACCGTCATCTTTGTCCTCGAAATTTTTCTCGAAAAGGGCATTCACCTTTTGCCACCCGGCGAGGTCCTCGGGAGTGCCGTGGCCCTGGACAAGACCATGGTCAAGCCTTCTACCGAACCGGTACCCGATCCCACCGACTACGATGTACTCTTTGGACGCGGCGGGATGACCAACTCGCATCCCGGCAATCGACGCTTTCGGGACGTCATTGCTCTGCACCGACCCGACTATATACGAGCCATTAAAATGGACAAGCCCGGAGTCGCACGCAAAATTGTCCAAGCCATTCGGACGGGCATCCCGCCCGGAAGGTACGTGCGTTGGAAAACTCTCTCTGTGTATGTGTGCACGTTTGTACGTTCTCACACACCGCGGCCTCCCATCGTTTACTTCCGCAGATTCCTCAAAAAGAACGACGACGGCAAGTGGTACGACGTGGGTGATCGCACCGCCGCGGAAAAGACGTCACAGGGCTTGCGGGAGCGTTCCAACGCCGAAAAACGGCAGCGGTGTGCGCTACGGGAAGCCCTGCGCATCCGACGCCAGGACATGGCTCTGGACGGTGGCCACACCCATAAGAAGACCAAAATCACCAACGCCGACCTGGCGGCCGCGGCCGCCAATCACGCTCCCATTCTCAATTACGTCGGGACCAACTTGGCCGTTCCCTTGTCTCTGGGCATGAGGGAAGCACCCAAAAATACGGTCAAAAAGCGCGACGGGAAAGACTTGGGCGAACTTAACACGGAAGGTCTCCCGCCCAACGCGGTCGACGAAGACGGCAATATTCTCGTCACCGACTACGATATCCTCTGCGGCCGCGGGGGACTCACGAACCACCACAAAGGCAACAAGCGATTCCGCGACATTGTCGCCTTGCATCGACCCGACTACGTGCGTGCTCCCAAAATCCAGAAACCTTCGGTGGCGCGAGTGATTGTACGTGCCATTCGGAACGGCGATCCACCGGGACGCTTCCTACGCAAGGACGACAAGAGTGGCAAATGGATCGATATCGGCGACAAGAAAGCGGCCGAGAAAACGTCACAAGCCCTGCGCGAAAAGACCGACGAAGAGAGGGAAAAGCTCAAGCGCGACCCGAATTCCGGAGTCGGCATACTTTTGCCTAATCCGGCCTCTTATCTGGCGGCGGCTACCGCCACCGCCATGTTTGCCATACCGGCAACCGTTCCAGTACCTACCGGCGTGCCCGCCGAGGCCGCGGGTGCGGAAGCACCGGGTGAATCCGTCAAGTCGGATGAGGTAGTGAAAGAGGAAGCCGACGATAATACTCAGCGTGTAGACAACACCAGCGATCAGAGCAAGCCTACGAGCACCGATCATCCTGGGAAGCAAATTGGCGAGGACGTTCAAACCGAAAGCGTCTGAGAGTGCTAGTCTCGCACTATTAGACTTTCACGAAGGGCGTGACTGTTATACTCCAGAGAAAGGAAACCCGGGGTGTCTCTATTTATGTACGGTATCTATTTATAAATCTTAAGTCATACGGATTAAACTTGAGTCTCATTGATTGCCGACAATGACAACGTCGGTCCATAACACTATACAGCTTTGATAAACTTGGCATCTCGGGACTGCACCATTCGTGCCGGCCACGGCCGAGCCAGAAGCAAATCTCGTTGCGGATGAGGGTTCGGCCTTCGATTGTTTTCAGTTCGTTGCGCAAGTTCGCAACGTGGATGTCTATGCCTAGCCCGAGAACGAGCGACTCATTTGCAACGGAACGATCAACGAGGGAATTCTCAGCGCATGTTAGCTACCAGAAAAATACAGATAAATCTATGCAGACACAATGCTTACGGCCAATTTACAGTAAGTATCTTACCACAAAATCTCCGTGCCAACGAGGAATCGTCACGACCTACAATGCTTGTACAGGTTGATCCTCCTGTTCCGTCAACTCTTCGCCCGTAGCAGCTTCCTCTCGTTTGGGTTGGTCCGGAGCCGCAGGTTTGCGGGCAATTTTTCTCTCCACGCGTTTTTCCATTGGAATATCCTCCCACGATTCAATGACTTCCCGCTCTTCCTCTTTTTGAGATCGTCTCAGGTTCAGACACTCTCGGAGTAGATTGCTGCTCACGTGCGGTGGTACCCGCGTGCATGGTTGACACCAACCAGTCTTGGCACAAATTTCGGTACCGGCCTGCACGCTGGGCACGAAAAAGCCGCATCGACCACACTGTTCGTCAATCGAAGGTTCACGAAAGGGACCAAAATAGCTTTGGCTGCGACCGGACGAGGTACCGAGAATGCTCTGCGCCGCCACCACGCCAATACCGGCTTCCATGTCCCACAGTTTTTCCGACTTGGCCTGGAGGTGCTCCGGAAAATTGCGCAAGCGATCCAGGCGAATTTGGTCGGGAAAGTCTTGGTTCGAGCTGAAGCGCAAACGGTGCTCGTCTTCACGTTCGTACTGTCGGCGGAGATTATGGAAGCGATTCTTGATGCCGTTGTCCGTGCGTCCGGGGATGACCTTGGACATTTTTGCCCAGTGGCTACCGATAGTGTTGTAAAGGTGAAATATGGTGGAGTCTTCGACCGGATTCCAGTCCGTGACCTTGAGACGGGGATTGAGATGATTGACGTAGCGCTCGCGACACTGCTTTCCCGTACGATCGTGTAAGTTTTGTGCGACAACACTCCACTTCATGGGCATTTGCATCCCTTGCACAATTTTGAGCAGAATGGCGTCTTCTTCCTTGGTCCAGGCCTTGGGACCCGTCTTGCGCCGGGAATCACTATCGGGTGATCCGTTGGGCGGTCCACTGGAACTGGGGTAGGGAATCGGCATACCGGGTGGCATACCAAACGCGGCTGGATGCATTCTTCCCGGAGGCATCGGTGCCCCACCGTAGGGCGGATATCCGTGTGGCGGTGGAAACGGCGGTCCGTATCCGTGTGCCGGTCCCCGGTGTCGGGAAGGATCCCCCATCCAGGGGGGACGGTCGTTGTTCCGCGGAAGACCCCGTTCCGGCGGATTCGGATAATGGACGCGTGCTTGGTGTTGTTGTTGTTCCGGACGTGGCGGGGATCCCGCCGCTGCCGTCGTGGTACTGCCCGACGCCGCTCCGACGCTACTGTTCTCCCCAATCCGGACCCACTCCGTATCCCCGTCGCTGTAGCACAAGAGATGCTCCCCCGTGGAGACATCGTACTCTTGCACCACCCCCGTGTACCAGCTTTCGTTGACGGGCCAAAAGACGCGAACCTTGCGACCAATCATGCAATTGTTGCAGTACCTGTGTCAAATTTCAGCACCGCACTCAGTTGACGGTGACAACAATAACAATAGTAACAACATTTAAAACAACAAACGCACACCAGTTGTCAACGTATGCATACAGCAACAACAACACGACCAACAATTTCAACTACTTCTACTCTAGCGAGGGCGTGTCAGGCTCCGACGGCTCCAAAGAGACGTTTCCCGCTTCCTAGTAGTGGGAACTTACCGAGGTCGTGACCCGGACGTCGATTCGTCCGACTTGATATCATCGTCACAGGCTAGCAAAGGCACACCTTCGACGTTGCAGTGGGCACAACTATCGGTCAACGGTAACGGGTCGGCCGGTGTTTGCAAACGCGGCATGGTGTCGTGCACCGACTATTTTGAAACACGTCGCGAGTGGCAACGACCGGGCTCACCCTCCCCAACGTGTCCGTTCACTTTTGGAGGGAAGACGGTTGGAGCGTTGCCGGTACGTTTCGTGGATCTGTACCGAGACGACGGTTCGAAAGTCAGCGTACGCACCACCAGCACCACTGAAACTGCTGTATATACTGACTGTTGCTATATATACCTATGTAACTTTATAGTTGGGCTTGTGCGTAGGTGTGTGTACGCTTGTAGTACGGTGTATTCGGGTGCTGTCGGTGTCAGCCTGTCTTCCCGCCCAACGGAAAACATTGTCTATTCAACGTGTGGTGCAATCCGTTGACTGTGAAAAAGAACAACACGGAAGCCAGTCGACCGTTCTCTCTCGGTAACGACCTCGCGTCCCCTGACTGTGTGTGAGTCGTGGGATTGGCCCAAAGGTGTGTCACTGCGACTGACGGTTGATCGCCAAAGGTGTGTCACTGCGACTCAAGCTTGATCGCCAAAGGTGTGTCACTACGACTCACGTCCGGATTCGTCCAAACGACTGCAACCCTCTAACCTGTCTGTAGGAAAAGACCGAGCGAAAATGATCTCACCGACGAACATCGACCTTGAGTGATCAACCTTTTACGTATTGAGAGCGGCCAACTATCACAAAGAATCTACGCCAACGCCAGTGTTCCCATTCCGAAACGCCCGGCTTGATATTCGGTACATTGATGGGACCTAGAGTCCGAACGGCAGAGAGCCGTATGAGATAACTTACAGTGGTTTTTACATGAATGAATACTATAAAAAGGCGTACGATTACCACGAATCGTCATCCGAAGAGTCTTCGTTGTCGTCGTAGATTGGTTGCAGTGATGCATTAAAGCGAGCCGTGTTGCAGGTGAGCAAAAGGTGGGTGGAGTCGGATCCAAACATGCTCGTCCCCTGATTCAACTTGAACCACGCCCGGGCACTTCGGGGGCGCTGCCAATAACCGTCCCAATTGCAAAAGCGGTTGCATTCGTGATTGGCAAAGAAGCTTTCGATGCCCTTTTCACCCAAATCGGTGGGCCCGTATTGGCGGTCCCGTGAACAAATTGCAGGGTCCGTCAGTTCAAAACGACACTTGTTCTGACGGTACGAATTGTACCGATAACGGCCCTGGAGATCGCACACAATCAGTCGTCCACCCGAACGGTGGTACGTATAGTGACAATAGGCCTCCATGGCGAGCTCCGCATCGCCATCATACCGGATCCATCCATTGTTGGACGTAAACCTGGTAAAGTCTCGAATCAAAGGCTCCACCATGTACTTGGCACGTCCGGCGTTCATTACGTTGCCACGTGTCACGAGAATTTCTTTCCCTACCTCACACATTCCGTTCCAGTCCTCGGCATAGTCGACGGCCTTGTCAATGATACGGAAATCGTTACTGTAATAGTAGTCTTCCAGGTGACTACAGTGCGGCTTGAACTGCTTACAAACCGCTTCTTGTGCGTTGCGGTTACCGCCAACGTATGTTCCCGCGTACACCAGGCGAAACGAGCCTTTTCCCACCAATTGATCGCGGTGCGTGATCACACTTTGGCTGGTCAAATTGGTCCGGGCGGCGGAAGATGACGACATTGATCACGGTGCCAGACTAGGCATCCGGTGGCCTTGCATGCGGTGTCAGGTTATCCCGACGCCGCATCGTGTCGTTGCTAGTAGTGACTATGAACGAACGAAAAGATCGGTTGCACGTTGAAGGCGGGGTTGTGTCCAGCCAATCGGGTCCGGCGTGTCGTGAGGTGCTGTTTGGCATAGACATTCGATGTACGTACACCAGTGAAACCCAAGCCTTAGTCGGAGTTGCCTACACTTAACCCCCATAATGTCGTTAGGAACCAAAATTCTACGTTTCGGATTTGACTCCGACCGTCCCTGGCATTCTCATTTCTTCTGCGAGGCGACCGTTGAACACTTCACACTTTTCCACTCGGGCCGCTCACTATTTTGTCACTTTGGTGCGCAACGGCACGGTACACAGCGACTACCTCTACTGCGAAATATAGCCTTCCGCATGTTGAATTTAAGATGTGCACGTCCTTTGGCTATCCTAAGTCTCGTTACTTTACGTCAATTGGCCTTCGCACGAAGCTGGCTCGATGTGGCCGACGTTGCACTCTTCGCCGTATCACCGATGGATCCGAATCGTCTCCTTTACAGTGGTGAAAGTGATCCGTTCCTTTTTCCAACGCCAAACCCAACTACGTCACCGTTTTCAGGGCCGATCGCAACTCCTACCTCCCGTCCAGTAGCTAATGTTGTTGCCGCACCCAGCACATCGGAACAGAGGTCGAACGCACCGTCTGCGCGTTGGGAAAATCGGGATGGAAATGGTGGTTGCCAACCTGGACGAGTACTTCACGAAGTCGTATTACAGGACTTCGGGGGTGACGAACAATACAACAACAGCATAGCTTTTTGGACTATGCCTGATATTTTACCGGACGAAAGATCCGAAACCAGCTCAACTGCGCATATTTCCGGTCCGAACCCCACTTCAGATGGCTTGGACAGCGCTTCTGAAGGAGGAATCGAATTATTCAAAGGCAGTTGGAAGGCTGGCGAAGACTCTTTCTCTTACATTTGCCTGCAGCCTGCTAAGTGCTACCAAATGGAAGTTGAAGGCGGACTCGGGTCAAGTGATGCTACATGGGAAGTAAGAAAAGTAGAGATGGATATAAACGAGAACATGGGTGCAGTAGTGGCAAAAGGCTTCGTACCAGAAAAGTGCGAATTCTCAATATTGAATGAAGAGACCGACGCGCTAGCCTGTCCTCTCCGTTGCAACGTCTCTCCCGAAACGCCGGCAGCTTCTTTCTCTTCGGCCCCAGCCTCTGCACTACCCACGGCGCTTTTAAGTGATGCGACAGAGAAGCCGAATCTATTGCGTTCGACAGCACCTAGCGATGGTCCGTCACTTATCCCAAGCGACGTCCCGTCATATGTACCCAGCTATGCACCATCCATCGTCCCCAGTGAAATTCCTTCGTCGAATGTACAAAGTGGCTTTGGAACAGATCAACGTATTATTGATTAACAGAGAGTTTTCCTTCGCTTCACTGTCAGAGTACTGTTCGGAAACTAACTGTAAATAACTCTTTCATATCCGCAGCATTTCGAAAAAGATGCTTTCCTGTTGGTGCAAGTACTATAGATCAACAAAAGCATGCAAGCAGTACTAAAATCGCCGATAAGTGCGATATTGAAATACTACTAGTGTGACATTTGCACTATAAGAATTAGTTTCGCACCATGTCGCCATTACATGACGAAATCTTGGTCAGACATATCGACTCGCTTACGCCCACTGGACCAACGAGCGCCAGCGAGACTGCTCATTCTCAGTCAAAGCCTGCTGGCGGATGAGGACGATCCATCTCATGTCATCGCGGTTAAGAAACATTGCAGTCTCAAACCGTAGACACCGTTGCGGAGACAAAGCGGCTTTACATTAGCGAACCATAGGAATAAGATTTTGTACCAACTTAGCTGCTCCAAAGATTTTGGAGGGAGTATTGTCTCCTGGAGAGAAGCAGGCGGTATTGTGGTGGAGGGTAGGAGGCCTCGATCAAGACAAACGACGTAGGGCACTGTAATTCTGGGACAGCCCGTTCTATTTGACTTTAGCGGTGTAACAGGCAAGATGCATGTTGTTGTAATCGTTCTAGGTGATCTCGGAAGGTCGCCTCGCATGCAATATCATGCCCTTTCTCTCCTACAAGCTGGGCATTTTGTTTCTCTTATAGGCTACGAAGGTGAAGACCTTATCCCAGCGCTTTACGAGTTTTCCAACGAGCAACTGGGTATCATCCGATTCAAAGTACCTTCTCCGAGATTGTTACAGAAGGTCATGCCAGTTTATTTTGTCTGGCGGATATTCAGCTTAACAGTTTGGTCGCTGTTTGCTTTGCTCTCAGTGCACGCAAAGCGGAAGTACCCTATAGACTGCATTCTTGTGCAAAATCCGCCTGCTCTTCCCTTGCTCTCTGTTGCCTATACTTTCTGCTGGATACTGCGCCTCCTCCAAGGAAAACGCGCCTGTTTGATTATCGACTGGCACAATATCGGCTATTCCATGTTGAAGCCAGGTGGCTTCCAAATACTCGCGCGAACCTACGAACGAATAATGGCACCTCTTGCTGATGGCCATTTTACCGTAACAAAGGCAATGAAAAATTTTCTACACGCTACAATGAACATACCGGACGATGCGAATATACGCGTACTATATGACTGCCCTCCAGATATGTTTCAACCAATATCATTTGAACAGCAATACGACATTCTTTACGAGCTGGACAAAAAGTTTTGCGAGGCGTGTCCACGATTTTGGTATGCCAGTAAAGACCCAGAATGTCAGTCTATGTTCATTGAAAAATTGCCGAATGGAGATTGCCGACCTCGGAAGGGACGGCCTGCACTGATCACAAGCTCAACAAGCTGGACAGCTGACGAAGATTTTGGTATTCTGCTCGCTGCCTTGATTCTTCTAGATGACCGGATTAAAAGCGAAAAGTCTTCATTGAAAGTGATGGTTGCTGTGACCGGGAAAGGACCTCAGAAAGCTGCGTACGAGGAAAAAATTTCGCAGCTCAGCCTTGAGTTTGTCGCGATTCAAACTTTGTGGTTAAAGCCAGAGAACTATCCCAAGCTGATCGCATGCGCGGACTTTGGAGTATCACTTCATACTTCGACGTCTGGTCTAGATTTACCAATGAAAATTCTTGATCTCTACGGATGCGAAGTTCCTGTTTGTGCAGCAGATTTCGAGTGCTTACCAGAGCTTGTTTTGGATGACCGAAACGGCCGCGTTTTTCGAAGTCATGAAGAGCTAGCTGACCAGTTTTGGGAATTATTGCATCCGTTGACCCAAGTCTCATCTGCGTCTTGCCATGGTTTTGGAACTTTGGAGCGCTACTCTCGTACGCTCAGAGGTCGGAAGCGCTGGGCCGAAAATTGGACGTCCTCTGCCTTGCCAGTTATTTCGTTGGCCGTAAGTAAGCAAGAGTAACAGATGAGCAATCCCCGGATCAATGAGCAAAGACATGACCTGCTAGCTAACAGCCACGAAGGAAAAAAAGGATTGCCCTGGTTGAGGATGAAACTGGATTATATCGGGCGAGTGATTTGCAAAAGTAGCCTCTCGTTCTTGCTAATCAATTGCAAAACGACTGTAGGTAAAAAGACTGTAGGTGTAATATCTTGATTGATGAAGACTGACTCCCTTACACCGGGAACCAATACATACATATAGATATGACCTCGGTTGTGATGTTGCAAAATAGCGGCCACATAATTCTATAATTGCCCTTAATGTATGCTTGAGATTTTCTATTGATTGTAAAATGAGGCATCCTACTCTGTCGGGACAAGGGAGATGCTTCCGAACTCATAGACCAAGTCGCTGACAGTGAGTGCGCTGCTCCGGCTATAACGGGAATGGCTCCAAATGTCGTTTGTCTATACCAAAAGCAATGGACACAAAGAGTTTGGTTCTCTCACTGACATTGCGCTTCAGATGGTGGACTCGGTCGGTACAAAACCTCATGTTGTATATGAAGATTTTCGTCAGAGCAGGCCAATTGGATTTACTCGTACGTGAGCGAGATGGACTGAATTCTCGTCAAGATTTCGACAGGCCACCGAGGGAAGCAATCTTGATATTGCCTTTCCATTTTTCTTTGCGAAGCAGGCCCAGAAAGCCTCTCCGGGGGGTTGTTCTGCAAGTGGGAGGCAGGTTCTCAACACTGCTTCGACAACTTCTGAGCGACGACCACGAGTCTTCGTGTCCATGATTGATTTCGCTTCCGGAATAATGACGCGGCTCAAAATTTCCCAACATGCGATCTATCCACGTCAAGCCATCGCTTTCGTGTATGGGCCGAGGAGGTGTTCTTTGCATGGTATTTCGAATGCGTTCATTTAGGCAAGAGAATCTGAATGAATCAGAATGATGACGGCTGTGAAAAGCTGTCCAGCTTTCGGCCTTGATCATTTGGTTCGGACGTGCCATTGTCAGTGGTAGATGATCAATATGAAATAATTGTGATGGTACTCTAAAACTGGCTTTATTAGTTTCGACCACCACCGCGCCTGAACAATGCAAGAGGTTTCTGGATACACACCCGCGCAAGCATTAATGAATCGTTCCGCTCGTCACGGAAGTGAGAAATGTGTAACGACTGAATGTGAGTCGTGCCTTTTCGGAATCACATTTAGAAGCGGTTATTTTTAGTACTACGTTGAAACAATTCCCATGTAAGGCTTATACTAAAATAGTCAACGTAAAGTTCATTATGTACATGAGTGAAGAGCTGGGAATTGTCTTGTTGCAAATCCTTTGGACCCGTACTTGTCCACAATAAACAATACCTCTGCTTATCTGGGACTCAGAGGCAACTGGTTTTACCTACCAGGCTATTCACACTTCTTTCTAGGTGTAACAGCAATCGAATTTTATAAGTACTTACTTTTACACATGTAACATAGTCGCTGGTTGTCTTCTTTATTTGATTTGAAGGATGTTTAGGAATGTTCCAGGTAAGTCTTCGACGGTACTCGCACATCCGACCGACGATATGCAATCCTGCCAGAAATCCTGATTCGAGTTTGGAAGTTTCGTCAATAGGATCAAACATCACGAACCGCAAAACGTGCCACAATCTACTTCGCAAGGTCAAGATTGTCAGGAATCGAGTGGTTGTCATCGCAAAACAATAGCATATAAGTATGACACGTTCGCCCGAAGTGATGCGAAATCTTGATGAATCGCTCGTCCAGATACTTCCTAAGGAAAAGAGTAGCGATTTCCTTTCGTTCCTGAATGAAAACCGCCAGCCGGGTACCCCGGACAAACAACATCCTCCACATGCGGGCACTTTCACCATCTATTCGAGGGAAGCCCCTTCCAATTTTCCGAGTTTTGAGGAAAAGAATGATAACGGTGACGATGCTGCGTATGAAGAGATGACTGCCTATATTCGCAATTCACGCTCGGTACAGCTTCCCAAATGGAACTCTACACCTGAAGTGTTGGTACCCTTAGCGCCCTCAAATGCACATCGAAAGCCCCGATCGCGTCTCCGGGGGACAACAATCCAGCCCTCTCTTCCTTCCCTTGATGAAAAGAAACCCTTGTCACCAACTCTTTTAGACAAAGAGCGTAAAGACTGGGTTTGCTCTGCCTCTCTGGTAGTCCAATCGAAAAGTTCCAATGTGAGGAGACGACGGCTGCGACGCACGTCCTCCAAGAACGGCAAGCATTTAGTTTCCACATTTGGTTCCAAAGTTTCACCGTCGACGGCGAGTGGAGTGCCCCCGATGAAAAAGTTGACGCGAGCTCTCTGTGTTGAAAAACTGGAACAGCATGCGCTTTTTCTGGCCGCAACGGGTCACGAAGAAAAGGCAATTTCCCTCCACAACGATGCTCTCCTTGTAAATCAAGCTGAGCTTGCCCAAATCGAAAGACATCTTCAACACGCACAGAATAGGCATCCAGCCTCGGTGGAATCCATTTCTGACCGACTTTACGAAGATTGCATTTCTGTCACCCAGTCAGTGGGTAATATTCGTACAAAAATGGCAATTCTATTTGACCGTATGGGAGATATAGAGGGGGCTACTTTCTGTGCTCAAGAGTCCTTGAATGCTTATAGACAACAAGAAGGACTCCTCAAAACGCACAATCGAGATCCATCACAAGCAAGAGAGTCCATGAAAATAACCAAAATTCTGCAGAGGAGAATTGAGCAAGCGCATCTAACTTTGGAAAATCGTCAGATTTTGCACAGGGAGATTTTTGTGCTTCGCAACGGCATGCGGAACACATGTTGATCCAACTCCTGGTAAGGACAGCGTCTTACCAGAAGTTCAATCGCCTACTGCTAAACTCCAAGTCGCTTCCGTCCCACACACAACAAATTACAGCCCCACAGTCCCTACGAATATCCAAGAGTACATTGTAGACTCATAATCTTCGTAGTTCATTGTTTTCCTGACTTCGATCTCCATTGTCGTTTTGTGTTCATCAATAACACATGCTCCCAGAATGAGAGAAAACACCTGATCAACGAAATTCAAAAAAAGGCTAGAGCTGTTCTGCAGCTTGAAACAGACAGTCTCGGGACCGGGCATCCTCAAGTAGCTGATACATTGTCCTTCCTAGGTACCATCACACTGGAGCAGAATGATCCAAATGCCGCTCTTCAACTTCTGATCAAGGCAGTGTCTATCACAAAACATGCTCTTGGCACAAAGCATCCTCACACTGGCCTGAAGCTTTTGCAGACAGCAAAGATCAGCATGCAAGTTGCGCCTCCTGACGTCGAAAAGTCGTTAGACTACTTTATGCAAGCCATATATACGCTCCAATACTCCAAGGCCCATGCACACGTGGTTGGCTATACCATGAATGATGTTGCAATCATGAGAATCCAAAGACACGAGTTTCCCGCCGCCTTGGCGTTGCTTTACGAAGCACTGGCCTTCTACAAGAAAGCATACAAAGAGTTAAATGAAGGAGATATCAAACTGATCAACATTCAGATCTGGCGTAATATCGCTGAATGCACTTCCCAAATGCAGGACTTCGACAAGGCTTCAGAGGCCTTGCTAATGGCCTTACGTATCCAGCGAGAAGCCAGGAAACTATGCAATGTTTCCAAACACTCTGTGCATATTCCCCTTTCAGATGATGCTAGCATCGCTGAATCTTTATGCCGGTTGGGAAAAGCATACGTTGGGGCTGGACAGTATGTGGAAGCCTTGACCGTCTACGAGGAAGCTCTTCTAATGCATAGGGAGAAAGTTACAGAGGCACATCCTTCTGTAAGTAAAAGTACGCATCCAGAACTCCCAGCTAGGCTGGATCAACTTGCGAACGCGCTTTTTCATGTTGGAGAAACGCACTACGCCATAGGGGCTTTTGACACGGCCCTCGATTATTACAATGAATCGATGCAGAAGAGGCTAATTAGCGATTCTCATCGTCCAGAGAATAGAATAAATATGGTCCACTGCGCTATGTGCTTGGTGGGAATTGGATCGATCCATGCACGTAAAAGCAATTTTCAAGATGCTCTGAGGACTTTCAGCGACGCGATGTCTTGGAGTGAGGCGCATGGTACGTATTCTGCACGAAAGTAAACGAACTAGTGGCACTTCCTCATTGAAATTTACAACTTGTGATTCAGGTCTAAAAGAAAATCATCCCATTGCTACAATGATCCGCATTCGAATCGAGGAGACAAAGGTGAAGGTCTTGGAACGGCAGAGTAGTAGAAACGCACTGTAGAAAGGATATAAAAAGCGTCGGAAGGAGCCGGAATATCGATTTGTGATCATTTGGCTCTGCACTTCCAACATCACACTTACGTAACAAAGAACGTACTCCTATTAAATCCTCCAAGCTCTTATGGGCAACAAAATATGTTCGCTAGAAAATTTGCAGTAAGCAAAAGAATTTCTTCAGGGTACTCTTGTCTTTTAACCTTAGAGATAAACCAAACCAAGCAATTGATGTAACTTACAGTTACCGAGGCGCCGACCCAATTGCCAACCTAACAGCATGTGTCAACTAATGTTGTCCCTCCCCACATTCCGAGCAGAACTTCGCGGCTCCAGGAAGTGTATTCCTACAAAACAGGCAAAATTTTGATCCTCCGTTCTTTATGTTTGGCGTTCTGTCGTTTTCAGTGTCTCCCGATTCTACTTCGGGGCGTAGCACGACTTCTTCCTGTACCGTCACATCGTTCTCGACAATTTGGAGAGGAGTAGAGGTTTTGACCAGTCCTTCACTGTGCCATGCATTTAGAACGGTGGCAACTTCACCAAAGCGGTCGACAATTGCATCTGCAAACTCTTGGTGAAGAGAATTCACCAAGTAATCTGTAGCCCCTACCTGCATCTTAACTACTTCATTCTTAGAAACATCTTTCACCAGAGCTTCAACGCTTCGCTCCGGCTTTCCCTCCGACAATGCATAATCTACCTGTTTGTTGAGGACCAGCTCTCGAGCCCAGACGCTACGCATATTCAGATCTTTTGCAGCGACTACGTCTTTGATGAAATCATCACCCACATGAACCCACCACGGTCCCAATCTTGATTCCAATTCATAGTCTTGGGCGTCATCGTCGGGAAGGAGATGTTTTAAGCTAGGGTGACCGGCCAGTTCCTGTACAGCTTTTAGGTAGATTCGTTTGTCAGGTTTGCTTATTCCAACTTTTTCGGCGTTGACGCAGAAATGAAAATATTTGGATAGCTCATCAATCAAGCGTGGATCTGAGTTGCCATCCGTAATGGCTCCAATCACGACCGAATGTCCATCCGACGTTTGAATAGCAGCTATTTCTTGAAGACATTCTTTCACAGCTTCAGCCATGTTAAAGGTAATGGCATCGTGGCGCGCATTTGTCCAAGTCTGAAATGCTTCTTCGGCAGAGCATTCAGCACTCTCGGACGAGTATCCGTTGTCGTCCAAAAGAATTTTTCGAATGGCATCTTTTCGGAGTAGTGTTAATAAAGCTGGAGCTTTTGCCTGTTCCACTTCAATGGGGCAGTATCGTTCTTTGTTTTCTTTGAATAAAATTCCCATTATTGTTTCTATTCGCTGAGGTTGAACGACGCCTCGTGCGTCGAGGAAGGCCGCGAGAGCTTCATTGGCGGCGGAAATAGTCGCCGATGTGACCCATAAAGTATTGTCGAGATCAAACGAAACAACTCTGACTTCGCTGGACTGCTGCAGGTTCATCATTCCTTCGAGCTTGAAAGGAGCAGCGTTTCTGAAGGACAGGAAAACCGAATCTTGGTTAGGGTACAGAAGACTCACCAATGAAATTGGTCCTTGCTCGACCTACCCTCCTTCTTGATACATGCGTTCCCACTTTAAAGGGTCCTCTTCAGGAATACGCCCTTCCATAAAAGTCGATTGAAGGGACAGCCAAAACGACACTCTCTGACGCCTTTGAGAATAAGAGGGGTATAAAAACCATGCACAGGACACGCGCTGCCTAGAGATGCAGGCGACGGCACTCGAAAAAAGAATTGTGAATTTACGGACTTTGCCGAGAACAACTCTTCGATTTTTGGTTGAAGGTATGATCATCTACTCTCCTGGAACAGCTCCGTCGCAAAGCCAGGACCTCTACCTTTCGTAAATTGATAATTACAGTTAGACAACGAAGCACTTTTCATGGCGCGTACTGTGTGTGAGTCACGATCAACACGATTTCCAGTCAGATAAGCAGGATTTGACATCGGCAGCTAACTTTGTGCTGACTATCGTCCGTCCACACTATACTGTATATCCGTGAATGGACTAGTTCGTGGACTGGATTTTGGTTCACAGTCCCGTTTGGTGGGAATGAAAGGAAACGGCAATTCTAACATTAGCGAGGTGAAAGATGAAGGCAGGAGCGGTAACACGCTAGCCCATTCGAGACAAAATCTCCATTTGATGTAAAGTACTTTATTATGCTATCGCATCTGTTTAAATCTGTGAGAGTTCACAGTCAACTGTTCTTTCAAAAATTCTCGTCGAATGTCCCAATTTTATCAGTTCTCGTTTCCAGTGCACACGAAATCGGGAACATTGTCAACAAGCACGTTTGCTATGTTCCTAGGAACTCGTCTAAGGGAATGGCATCATCTGCCCCGGCAATTCTTTGTGCAACCGGTGACCACCTTTTTACAACAACCAGCTTTTCCGTCGCCCGAGACAGCTCGAGCGTAGCCATCAGTAATGACTAAAGCTGCAGCTTCATCGATACCAATACACGCTTGCTCCGGGTACTTCAATAGCATGGCATCTGAATCTTGTGATCGCGGGAGACCATTGCTCTGGGTAGCGTCGTGATGTGGTACGCATAACGCAGGGAGATACCCGAGGCCTTCAACTCTAGAGAGCCCGCAAGAGCAGCACAGTCGTCAGAGGATTGGCTCGAAAAAAATGTAGTCGGGTCCATTGAGTCCGAGTGACCATATTCGAACCAACAAATTGCTCCAGCACTGCCCCCACATAACACAGGCGGGGGATTTTTTTGGATTACACAGTTTCGAATCATGGCGTCGATCTTCAGTTGCTTCCAGCGCTTGACGGCGTACAAAGTGTTGCCACCACTGACCATAATCACATGAGCCGAATCAATAACGTCTCGGATTTCATCATGGGAAAGATTCTTTTGAGCAGCTTCACTAACTTCAAGCTTGATAACTTTACAGTTTGATAGTCTAGAGTACGCATGTGTTTGGGCCTCGAATGCATCGTTCTTGTCGTAGGTTGCCGTTCCAAGGTACACGAGTCGGATCTCCTTTTCTTCTATGGAATCCGTCAGATCCAACACAGCCTTTACGATAGGATCTAGGCACATGGACCGGCCTCTCCCGGCAGCGACAATTCTCAGCTTATTCCGAGCTACAGAATTCATCATAGTGCTAGCTACTAACAATGCCGTTACCCACAACATTCCGGGCGAAATTTTTGCGATGCGCAGAAAAGACATTCAAGCCGTAGAACATGTCTTGCGTATCTTAAACCTACAAATGTCTCTGTAAGGGCTATGATGTATGCCACAGAGCGCACTAGAAAATTCCGATCATTGTGACTCACTGTCAACATGCCTACCAAGATAGGTATACCATTTGACTATGAGTTATGTCACTTTCCATCTCTACTGATAACTTTATACAATAAGCAGTAAAGACAAATGCCGACCAAACGACTCGCAAGCCTCGTTCGCAATACGCTTTACGGAGCAACGACTGGAGCCGCATCCGAATGGCTTCGTGGCCTTCCCTTGAGGGCGGTCAGGGGCGTTACTTCGGTAGGAAGCGAAAACAGCTTAGGTTTGATATTTCCATTTGCTTGTGGATCACGGGGAATTGTTCCATACACGAGAGCAAATAGGGGAAGAGTGAGCCCTAACAAAACCACGTTGGGTCCAAGATAGTTTCCTGCCGATTCGGCCCACTCCACCAGTGGTCCCTGGACCAGGGACACGGCACTGACCACGACGTTGGTCAAACCCAACAGAACTCCGTAATTACGAAAACCAAAGAGTTCTCCAGTTTGGTGGAACACGGTACTGTACACGAGTTGTCGAGAGGTGGCGACGGAGGTAAAGACAATAAAAATTTGGTACCAGGCCTGGCCGGGCAAAAACGCCAAGACGGAGCCGTATAAAACACCCACCACGTTGGCGACTTGGAAGCAAGTGATGGTGGACCGTGACAACAAATAGGCGACCCCTGGTAGAACCACAAACCCAAAGGGTAGAATAGCCCCAAAAATACCAATCAGCATTTCCGCCATGGCCGGTTTCATCGCGTAGTTCAACTGATCGTTGATGGACGCGACGACAAAATTGAGTTTAAGAATATGGACGGCCACCCACAAGGCGAGACAATAAAAGGGCGGAGAAGACAAGACTTGGGACAGCGGCGCGTCCTTGAGTACCGATGGAGCCGGCTCCAGGGACAACTTGCCTGGACTGAGGTACGGCGAGGCGGCGCCCAGGTACGAATTGGTGCGCTGGCGACGCGCGGCGGACGGTGGCGCCGGATCGGGTAATATAGTGTGGGGCCAAACCAAGACGGCGGTCAAGAAGGTGAAGAGCGGTACCAGTAAATACAATCGAAAGAATAAGGTGGTAGTCATGCCAAAGAAGGTAGAAGCAGCCGAAAATAAGGCAAAGACAATAGTACCCCCGTCAAAGGCCCCGGCTTGTGCCGACATGAGGAGCGCCGCCCCTCCGGTGCCACCTTCCCGCGCTTGTCCCGGAAAGAGCCTCGCTAGATGCAGCGTCGGCAACTGTACCGCGGGACCGGAAAACCCCACGAGCGCGAAGCCAAGATCGAGACAAGTAGTGCTCTGTGTCGCGAAAGAACACAAAGCTAGTCCAACCGCCAAAAGCAAACTGGCGGCCATACCGCACGATTTGGGCCCGAAGCGATCCAGCACCAGGCCGAATGGCAAAGAGGAAAGATAATTGCCGATGGCTCCGTGTGTAAAGATCCGTGCAAAGTCGCTGGGAGATAGATCGATGCCTTCCTGGCGGAGAATTGGCAAGAGCGAAGCCCATCCAAACACCACACCGGCCGTTAGTAGCGTATGCAGCACACCAATCGATGCATAGAATACGGGATGAGCGCGCAGTCGGGCGTGGTACGGATCTTCTCCGTCCATCGCGCTGTGACTGATATTGTTGGCTGTTGGTGTGGCCATTGTCTGACAGTGAGTGCGACGCGACTCCACTTGGTACAAAGATTGGTGTTCACTGGTCCTTGTGAATTATCTCGGTGTTGGTGTTTCTGTGGATGGGGTTTCCCGATATCCTTACAATAACTTGCAGAGTGAGAAAAACCATGAGGATGCACTAGTCGTCTTCCCTATTCTTTGTTGCTTGGGTGTGACTGTGATTGTCGTCATCTGTCTGGCTTGGTCCCCTACCAGTCTGTCCGTGATGGATGCCTTTTTTTTGTGAACTTCCGTGCTGGTGCGGCCATCTTCTCGGATATGTTTCGGAAGACGAAAGATACTGTCGCTCCAACATTGTGGCTCGTTTCCGAAAGTTTGCATTTCGACGTCTGTCCATCACTCGATTAAGTCCCATCCGTCAGGTGATCCCGAGTTCCCTCGCACCCAACGAAAACAAAACAGTAACTAACTGTTAGCCAGAATCTTTGGCCGAAGGCATCACCATCACCAACCCAACCACTGCAATTGGTCTGGGTAGCAACTGATGGAAGAGCGTATTTATTCGCTATCAACCGACGCAACGGTATCGTCTGTCCAGTCATACCAGGCACAGAGAAAGCGCAAACCGGACCAAACATGAGCGAACGACACAGACTAGACCAAAGGTGGTGTCGTCTTCTGTTCCTTTTCTGCGGAATTCTTCTCGGGACCGTCGAGCCGACTCTTGCCTTGGTCGGGATGGTTGTGCCGCGGACCCGCGTCAGCGGAACATCACTCCACGTCTCCAACAAAGGCAAACGCAAAGATTCCGCAACAAAAGCTGCTCGAAAGTATGCGGACGCCACCGTCAAGACCAACGGGGGCGGGAAAAGCTCGCGTCCCCGTTCCACGCAAATGCGCGACGCGCCCGCCAAGTCTCTACCGAGCGGACCCCGCGTCGTGTTGACCCGCTATGCGGCAAATCGGAACGATCGGGTCAACAAGGAACGACTGGCGGAATCCATCGGATGCGAGCATTTCGGTAGTTGTTCCGGTTGCGTCCGGGATGATCAGGTCGGCAGCGTGGATGTCATCCAATCCGCCAAACTGTACTTTTCCTCGACGGCCGTCCGCAAAAAGCGCCACGACGTGTTGACGCAGGGTCTCGACTGGGCTGTGGAAGATCAGGACGACGGCTTTTACCAAGTCGTGGTGCCTTCCGCAGTCCGCGGCTGGCGTACACAGGCCAAACTGGCCGTTGCACCCAAATCCTCTTCGTGGGCCAGAGACGGGTGTGAGTTTGGACTATACCAACGCGGGACGCACGACGTCCTCGCAATCCCGTCCTGTGAAGTACACCATCCCGCCATCAACCGAGCGCTTGATGCCTTGCGACTTGCGACGGCCAAGACCGGGACGGCCGCCTTTGCCAAAGATACGCGGGATGGGGGACTGCGCTACGTGCAGTTGCAAGTGGAACGGCCAACCCAAAAGGTTTCGCTTACGCTCGTCTGGAACGCCGAACTTTTGAAAGAGACACAGCCCGCCCTTGCGCGTCTGGTCAAGGAATTGCAAACCCGCGAACCAGATTTGTGGCACAGTATGTGGTGCCACTGCAACAACGGAATAGGCAACAACATTTTCGCTCGAAATCCACGGCGATGGCATCGTTTATCGGGGATGGAATACATGCGAGAACCCATTGCGGTCGGTAATCAGGGATGGTTGTACTTTTCACCGCTGACATTTCGACAGGGAAATCTGGACGGCTTTGATGTATTGGCTACTGATGTTGCACGTGCCGTTCCCGGAGGAAGTAAAGTGTGTGAGTTGTACGCTGGAGTCGGCCTCTTGGGTCTCACAACGCTGGCACATCTTGCCAAAGAGGGAACGCCGCTGGAATGGATTCGCTGCAGCGACGAGAATCCTTCCAATCCGCGTTGTTTTCAACGTTCCATCGAGTCGCTGCCGCTCGAGGTCACGGGTCTGGACCGTCGAACGAACCGCAAGTCCAAAGAAGATCAAGGTATGACTTTGGCAGAATTAGCCGACCTCATTGAAGCTGGTGAATCTTCCTCGCGCAGTGAGAACGATATGGAAAAGGCTTCGTACATGGTAGCGACTGCCGCGCAAGCGCTGCAACGAGGAGAAGCTCTGGGTGCCGACGTCATCATCGTTGACCCTCCCCGCAAAGGACTGGAAGATGAAGTTCTGGAGAGTTTGTGCCAACCATATAAGGCCGATCAACCGTACGTAGAATCCGTCAACTTGCTCACAATTGCGGACGACAAAGTGAATTGGACCAACGATGTGGAAACCTTGATATACGTGAGTTGTGGTTTCGATGCGTTGGCCCGCGATTCGCAACGCTTGCTGTCATCAGCTGGCGGCTGGACTTTGCACAGTGCAACTGGCTATCTTCTTTTCCCAGGTAGCGATCACGTCGAAACCCTGTGTATATTCAAGCGATAGTAACAATGCCATGGCAAAACGAAAGTCAAAATTCTTTTATGGAGGCTTCCGTTGTGATTTACGACGCCTACGTTTCAAGCACAGAACGCGGAGTCTCGACTTCCCAAATTGCAGAATCGACGAGGAAACATGTGCGCTAGCGCGGAATATTCACTATCAGGAACAACAGTTTCCAATTAGCCCGGGACGCCAATTTCACAGTCGGGTATTTTTATCTTCAAATTGAGGATCAGAAAGAGCTTAAGTGTCAGCAGCTCCTTTGAAAACAAGGATTGACGGTGACAGCTTTCACAGTCAGCTAGCTCACAGTCAATTCTGATGATTGCTAATTAAATATTATAAAAGGAGATTTTACTATGCCTTCTGAACAGGTTACAGAGATTTTCATCGGGAACTATCAGTAAAGATAGACCAGAAGAGATGGTGAATGGTAGTGAATAATTTTCCTACAATGACAATACGTAAAGCAACTGTTGCGACTGTGATGCGTTCGACGAAAACATTTATTCGTGAGTGAGTGTGAGTCTGTTGTATCGTTTTTGAATTGTTTAGACCAATCAAAACACCTGATGCGGTTTATTTGCACGTTAGCAATGCCGACACAATTTCAACATCGGACCCGAGAAACTACCAACGTAACTACCATGATCTTGCACAGAACATCGTCTTTGCATCGTTTTGCCTTTTGGATTGTCAGTCATCCAATCACAACGTCAGGCAAAGATGAAAAAATCCGTAGAAAATCGTAGGAAGATTCTTTTGACAAAGACTGGCATTGCAGTCGCTGGAGAACGTCTGATGGTGTCTCTGAGTAAGCTTTTGGTTGGCATCGAGCATCGAACAGTCGAGAAAATAAAAATAGAGCGAATTAATCGATGCTTTGCTCGGGGCAACCCCGAATCGGAATTCGACCGTGAGGTCGGCGGCTCCCAAACCTTTCGGCACTTGGAAATTATCCGAGACGCTCTCAAACACGATCCCACCCTTCGTTCCTTCGTTGTCGATAACAATATGTTGGCAGCGACGAATCTTCCGACTAGAACCGAGGATAGCATTTGGCTGAATCTCCCTACTTGGCAAGCTCAACTAGGAATCCAGGATATTCAATTTTCGTGCTGTACTGTTCAAACAATCGAACCTACTGTATTTCTGCAAGGCTTTCCGGAGTGGAGGATCCATCACGGAAGCGGTCCTCGCGGATTCGCGTTGGTGTCCAACATAACAAAAGGAGTGTCCGCTTTCTTTTCTGATCAGCCTCGTCACATTAATACGGAAGGATCGAGACAGGGAGAGGCCTGTCCCGATGCGATGATTCTGCGAGTTTTTCGATGTGCGCCTCGACCTTCGTTACGGGCCCCGATTGAACATGTGCTCAATCAATCCCGTCCACCTAACGTCTTTGACCTGTGGATTCGTCACCACGAAACGCCAACCGACCTGCCTGGACTAGGATGTTTCAAAATTGACGCAAATGCAAAAGCAACGCTTTTAGAACTATTGACGGATGTCGACTTTGTCGAAGAGACCAATCGAGCAGAGATAGAAGTAGAGCCGCATCAGTGCATGCCATCACCCCTGGTTCCAAATGATGTTACGCCCGGCTCTCCTTTAATTCGCACGGCCCCTCCAAATAAATTTTCGACATCACTGGTATTACAAACTGTTTCCAATCCTGGATCTTTGTTAGCGCCTTCCATGCCCTCGCCAGTATCTACTCAGCAAGCCATTGTCAATTTGTTGTCAAGCAGCGATAGCACGGAGTCTAACATTTCTCTTGAGGATGATCATAACGTCGGTCATCGCTGCAATGCTTTTGAAGTCATAATTTCCCCCGCAGTTAGCTTTGCGGAGATGGAAGCACTGGTTGCGAAAGATAGCGAAGAAAATAGTCAATTCGGTTCCATTTTTGTAAAGGGTGAATCCGAAACACTGGGGACAGCGCCCTGCAATCTTGCTGAGAAAACAAATTGCGATCGACACAAGTGGGCTTTTTGTTTTCCTGAAGAGCTTCAGTTTTCTGACGTACTTAGTCGAGATTGGCTGCCAAGTGATTTGTCTAACAAGGATTCTCCACACGACGAAAACCAACCTGAAGATTTACTGTTGGACTCTTTTTCAGGTCTCGCAACGTTTAACTCAATATTCGGAGACCCATGTACGGTAGAGGATGCAGAGGATCCTTACAGAGAGACCTTGAAGATTGATACAGCTCTCGCCACTCCAACAGGGCAGTCTCAATTTGACGATTATTCTCCGCTTCGGTCGTTACTTGCTGCACTTGCTTTTGAGGGCGTCTATTGCGACGAATGCAGCTCAGCTATCACGGATACACGTCCCATACAAATTTATGAGACTCGGAACCTACCGGGTCCGGCAGAGACGTCTAGGATGTTGACAATGCAGCGAGAGAGTTTTAGTATCAGCAACACAAAGGAACAAATAGGAGACGTATCATACACAGCAGACGGTAGAGAAAACGTAGAGCCCTGCATTGAGGAAAACATGCGGTGCCATTGGTAAATCTTAAAACACACACACGAGGTAACAACTATGATATGCGCCATACAAACGAGTTTTGTTGCTTCAAAATACCGTGCACCTTCTATGATGCAAATTAAACACTTACAGCTTTCAAATCATACAAACGCTGGCCGTCTATGGCCACGATTCCCCATCGATATATCTGAAATTGACCAGGCTTTGCATTCTTTCGAATCTGCTTAGAATAACAAGCTATATCCCATCGCACCGCCACGCAATCTCGCTCATTGTCACCAGCAGCCCACGACTTTACTTCCCGCACCTCACCACGACGAATCGATCCATCCTTATTTCTAGGGGAGCCTAGTCGAAGAGAGTTCCAATGCGGACCAGGCTCAACAAGAGTTCCCTCGACCACGGGAAGCAAGGGCTCGATGGCATCCAGCTGTAACTTTGTATATCCTTTTTTAGCATTTTGCGTTTTCCAAAATCCCCAACAGCATCCATCGCACAATGTCAAGGGATCCATACAGGTTCGACACCTTCTTGGGGCATTCCTGTTGGCTATTGCGACACCTGCTTCCAAGCTCCTTAGCCGATCCTGGACCTTTTCAAACTGTCGGGACAGAGTCTTACGAACGTTTTTGTTTACACTAGCCGGAAGGTACATGCCACGCAGGTTTTCGAGTAGCTGTCCCTGCAACCGAAGCTCCGACTCGTCAAATGAATCCAAAAACGTGAAATAGCAGTTCTTCCAGGCAGCATGCCTACGACAGTGATACTCACGCAGATTTGGCTGACATTTCTCACAGACAAGAACCAAATCTCGACAAACACTGCAAATGCGAGATCCTGAGATCTCATCGTAGTGGTTCTCGCACTCGACGCACTTTCCGACTTTTCTTTCAACTTGAGTGACTTCAGAACCACAGTCGGAAGGTTGAATTGCAATGCGTTGATCGAACACAAAGTTTCGGCCGTGGAAATATCCTCTGTCACCAAATTCTTCCAAGTAGCGATGAATTCCCCCTTGAAGTTGGGAGACATCCTTTACACCCCGCTTCTTGAGCATGACCGAAGCCTTTTCACATCGAATACCTCCAGTGCAGTACATCAGCACCTTTTTGTCCTTGAAGTTATCCGCCTGTTTGGCACAGAATGTTGCATCGAAGTGACTAAAGGTTACCATTTGTGGATTCAAGGCAGCCTTCTCTGTTCTGGGATTAATAAAGTGTCCAATATCGTGCTCAAATGTATTCCGTACATCAATCAACACCACATCATCGCTGCCGAAACCTTGGGATAGTGTCTCATGAAACTGCTGTGGCGTCAGATGCTTTCCGCCGTGGTCCACAATATCTTGCACAGAGACCGAGCCTCCAGTACTAATTATTTCCTTGACAATGCTGATTTTCAAGTCCGGGAATGGCTCCAATATACCTCTTCCAGTAGACGACTCTTTCCAATCGATACCTCGAAACAAGAATTCTGCTTCAAAAGAATTTGGAAGATGTTCATCATCGGGTATTCCAAAAGCTTCAATTATTTCAAAATTTTCCATGGTGCTTATGTACTCACGTACTCTTTCCGAAGAATTCGCCGATAGAGTGCCATTGACACCTTCGCTGGCGAGTAATATTCGACCTTTTAGATAAAGTTTGTTACATAATTCTTTTTGGTGCTGCGCAAGTTTTTTCTCGTAAAAGTCTAGATACTTGTTCAGGAGAGGAAACAGCGAGGGGGGGAAATATTTGTAGAAAAGTACAACGGTAGAATTCTGCTTGTCAAGGAGTACGCTATCATGGTCAGTCGTCATGGCGGCCGGAGAAGCATTTTGTGGACGAAACGCCAATTCACACTCTGTCAAGGATTCTGGTTTCTGTTATTTCCAACTGTATCCGGATATCGGACAGCCACAACATGTTCACAGACAAACTGACAAAAAAGACACCCGGACATCGCTGTCCACAGCGAAGGCGCTTTTACTGCACGCGACAACATCGAGAAGACGCGAGCGAACGATAGTTAGCGGAGGGCGTACATTTTCGACAAAGAACTGTCGCAAAGATCACTTCACAGTGAAGAGAGAGAGCTCCGTTATTGTTATTTTGATTAAGCATGAGTTTTCGACCGGACACCAGCGCTCCTCCCATCCAGGACATGCCGCCGCCCGGTGGGTTCCCGGCGGTAAGATCAAGCAACATATCGCTCTGGTTGTTTTCCTGTCTGACTTTCAGCCCAAAATGTTCCGCGATTGCTGACTACTTCTCCTGTGTACTTTTCAGGTCGATCTTAAACGTACCGCTAGAGCACGTGGTCCATCTGGAGGAACAATCTGGGCCGTAGCTTCGTTGAGTATTGCTTACGGCATGTATCGCTTAGGACAGCAAAACCGGGAACGCGCGACAGAAATGTTTGAAGAACGAAAGAGCCGATACGCAGTGGCTCCCATTCTACAAGCTGAAGAAGACAAATGGTATGCAGAGCGTGAAGCGGATATCACTGCCAAGGAGGCAGAAATTATGAAGAACGTTAGCGGCTGGAAGGCAGGTGAAAGTGTCTACCACAGCACGAATCGCTGGGTGCCTCGTCCCGTAATGCCCTTGAACAAAAACCTGAAAAAGTAAACATCTTTCTTTTGCAAGTAGTCTAAAAAGTGTTTTACAGTTAACCCATAATGAGAATGAGCGTTCTTCACGTCGCCTAACATAAGATTAGTTGACAAATACTGTAGGCAGTCCCTCCAGCGTTCCGACTCCCTGCAATTTATAAGATAACCCTCACCCCACCAATGCAAGGGCAGTACTTTGTCAAACGAGCCAGAAGATGTAGTAGCAATCCCAAACGAAACAAGCGGTAAGACTCACAGGCAGCACCCCAAAGTAAATGACTCTGTCTAATGTAAGCCGATACAAGATCGATGGAGCACGACGATACTCATAGAGAAACTTCATTGACTGCGAGTGACGTTTTTCAACCGCCACTCCATTCTCTTCTTTTACGCCATTATTCGACAATTGGCATCGGCGACGTCTTCCTGAAAGGACCCTCTCACGCTCTACCTAAATCTTACTTGCATAATTCTGTGATACTGCCAGATGCTTTCACTTCCTGGGAAATTGTCGGTGTCATAAAGTCTTGTCCCGAAGATTTTGTGGTCCGTGAAATTGGCACAAAGGGAAGGACCATAGAGAACCTGACGGCTGATAAGGTTGAGAAAATTCGAATCGCCACAGTGTCAGATGGCGAGCAGCTTACCTACCCAGCAGTCAATTCTTCGGGACATGGGACAGTACTGGGACGTCCAGACAAGCCTCCCCCATCCTCAATGGAGACGACCCCACGCTCCTTTTCCAATCTGTCCACGACAAATGATGCTGTGAGAGGCGAGCCAGTTTCAGAGCAGAAAAAGAATAATCTTTCACCAGAAGAAGAAGCTCGCCGCCTTCTCGAAGAGGTACTCGATGTGAATCCCGAGGAGAATGTGAGGCAAGTCCACGAGACTATGACGGCAATATCGAGCTTACAGGTGGATGCATCTGCATGTATTGGCCGCATGGCAATGCTTTGCAACGATCCCAAGTCTTTTGAACTAGACAAGGCTCTTGAGACCGTAGGATGTCACAACTTGTCGTTGAGACTCCCATCTATAAAGAAACTTGATCCAGCAAAGCGCGGTGAAATGCATCGTGCACTTCGGACGGCTTTCGTGTTTCTGCGATCCGACTACGTCGGGGTGTCTTCTTCGTTACCCAGCGAATCAATATCTTTGACTGTTGACACGTATTTTTTTGGTGCAATACCATATCTTCTTCAGCCAGAAAGCGACCTCTTAGTTCTGTACAGTTTTTTCAGAAAAGGATGTGATCACTCGACGCTTGACATGTCCTGGCGTGGCAACAGTGGAAAGAAGAGAAAGGCTTCAAACGCTCGGATCAACGGATCCGTTCTTACAAGGGAAAATAGCGTCACGCTGCGTCTCCGTCCTGGTCTACAGAAGGAAGATCGAAGAAACCTTCACACTTTTGTCAGTGGTCAAACCAATAACCGTCTGGGATCTGATACTATCGCGTCCGTAGCACAAAATGATGCTTCAACAGGCCTCCCTGAAACATCAATGATTGCAGTGCACTGGACACCGAATGCCATAAGAAAAGCTTCGAAGAAGCGACTACGCGACACCTTGAGCATAGTGCCGATCGAGTCTCATCCACATTCTCTTTTTGTTCTAAAAAAGAGTCAGAAAGAGCATTTAGTGGCGATAAGGATGCTCGTCAAAGCCATAGGGTGTCGTCAGAGCGATATCGGGCTGGGTGGAATAAAGGACATGCAAGCCGTGACTTACCAGTTTTGCACTGTAAGTTCGACACCAATACAAAATATCATTAGGGCATCGCAGGCGTTGAAGTCTAGCGGTATTTCGATCGGTAGGGTGCACAAAGTAAACTGGACTTTGAACAAAGGAGATTTGGAAGGGAACCGCTTTGAGATTGTAATTCGGAATGCTCGCAGAGTCAAGGTGACTCAGAAAGGCATCTGTGTTTGCGAGGAATTTGTAAATTGCGAATTACGTCATCTGCAACAGATGGCCGATCGCATTCGGGAGCACGGCTTCTTGAACTTTTACGGAGAGCAGCGAGTGGGAATCGCTGGAGAATCCGGTCTCGTCGGCACCCGGGCATTCGATATCGGAAGAGCTATGTTGCAAGGAAATTTTGATCAAGCTGTAGATCTCATCTTGAGAGGTCGTTCGCTCGTACGGGGTATGCTTTCCGAAAGTTCCGAGGTGCAGCGTGTCCGGCAGGTATGGAAAGAAAGCAGCGGCGATCCAGACAAAGCCTGGAAGGTTTTACCTCGAAACGACATCATGCCGCGGGAAAGACTTTTGCTTCACGGTCTAAAGCGTTATGGAAAAGACAAGCCGTTAGAAGCGTTACGATGTGTACACCACAACGAGCGTATGTTTTGGATTAGCGCCTACCAATCCTACATCTGGAATTGTATGGCGACTGCCCGAATCAACCTCTACGGTTCCAAACCAGTAGAAGGCGACTTGTACTTAAAGAGATGCGATGTAGGGCAACCCCTCCTTTTCGACGGTAGAGAGAAAGGAGTCACTTTAATGGATGTTGTTCTTCCCCTACCAGGCTCAAATGTTGAGTACCCTAGCAACGAAGTGGGTAAATTATACCGAGACATCCTGAAGAAAGACGAGATAGCTTTCAATTTCAAAGATGAGGCTGAAGCAACTGCAAAAGGCGCGTACCGTTATCTAGTTACTTCAGCGGCGAACTTGAGTGTTCAACCCTTAACCTCTGCCAGTGAATTGGAATCACTCGATTTTAAACTGACATTCGACCTGTCGAAGGGATCATATGCAACAATGCTGCTCCGAGAACTTATGATCACGACGTGCTCCCGCGAGTCTTAAAGGTAACAGCAAAAGTGTAAATCTTTATTTTAATTAGCAGTCATTTTGCGCGGTTTCTTTGAGTAAGTTTCCAGCCATGTCCCTTATCGTGTCTTTGATAGGACGCAATGTAACTCTCAGTTCCCTTCGTAGCCGGTCGATTGCGTCCACTTCTTTGCTTCCGATAGGGATTGCGCCACCGTCAAATTCTCCGTCAAAATGAACCTTTTCCGGATCAGACAGTCCGGTAGTTTGGCATACCTCTCGCAACCACGTCGCAATGTCTTGACTAGGAGCTCGCGTTTCCAAAGAAACGATGTACCGTTGGCCAGCAGCCTCCAGCTCGATGGCGGCGGCCACATGTGCTGCAGCGACGTCTCGTACATCAACAAAAAGACGGCTTTGCACTTGAGATTCCCCTCTCGCCCATTGACCAACCAAAGTGATAGAATATGAATTACTATTAATCGAATCCCGAGGAGGTCCAAAGACGAAAGAAGGACAAAGTGCCACCATTGGAATGTTGTGGTGTCGGCAGATCTCCCAGGCTTTGCGTTCCGATTCCGCTTTGGACCATTGATAACTGGCGCCCCAGTTGGCACCCAACAGGCTAATTGTGTTCCAGTCTTGTTCGGTATAATACTTTCCGTTTCGTGGCCTTTGTCCAGAGCCTCGAACGGCCGCCATAGACGAAGTCATGATGAGCCGGCAAGTCATGCCAGAATCTACCAAGGTACGCACCAAGTCTTCCGTTCCCTTTACATTGTCTAGTGCCGTTTGTTGGTGATCTTCGGTTGGACCGAACACGGAAGCCACGTGATAGACACACGTCTCGGCGTGATCTTGTTCCACCACCACAGATGCGAGTGCGTCCTTAAGACTTGCTCCACCATCCAACATATCGTAGGGAAGGACACGGACGGACACGGGCGATGCGATATCTTGCAAAAGTATGTTCCAGTACGCTTGCTCGGTCGCCACTCGATTTGGTCGTACCAAACACAAAACGTCTTGACAATGATGTACCTCGGATTGAATAAGCGATATTGAAGCGTTTTCGCAAATATGATGCACAATGGCTCGGCCTACGTATCCGCTGGCACCCGTCACGATGTGCACACGTTTCTTGCTCGCGGTTGGACTATTTGTTGGCCCAGAAAGCGACGACAATGCTACCGTTGTACCGAACGCCAAACTCCACAAGATAAGACTGAACATTCCGATGGAGCGGCAGTGCAAGGGATTCATGTGTGTAACGTCAAAAGTAGGTTTGTAGTGCAAGTTATTCCGTTTGCACTGACTGTAAGTATCTACCCCCGACGATCAAAGAACGGTGCAAAGTGTGAGCACCATGGTGTGGGATGCCAACGGGAACTTTTTTTTGTCTGACTGTGAATCCCCTAAAAACGTATGACTTAGGACATCTTGCTGATTAGCATACTGAAAATAATATAATAAGTGAGCTCTCGAGAGTCCACAACGTTACGGGATTCAGAATCTGACCACCGCTCTTTTTCCGTCAGGCACGAAAGTAACGCACTTTCTTTTTGACCGTAAAGGATCTCTGGCATCGGCGGCTTGCATTAATGTGTACTCAAAAGAAGCAGGAACTTCTAGTCCCAACACAATAGTTGATTAAAATACTTAATTCCACAAGAAGAATGAAGGACTTGGTAACCTTTTCGCTTTTTATCTTGCTCTTTTGCACTTGCTCCGACTCGCTCGCGGTCTACGGACGGTCCGCTGCGACGACTTCGCGCACAGCTCCCCCAATCGTTTACACGATTGCCGGATCAGATTCCGGCGGTGGCGCAGGAATTCAGGCGGACCTACACGCCATTCATTCCTTTGGGTGTCACGGATGTTCCGCTATCACCTGCTTGACTGCGCAAAACTCGGTGGGCGTCATTGGTGTGCACGCCCCTCCACCGGATTTTCTCCGAGCCCAGCTGGAAACTTTGTTGGAAGACTTGCCACCGCAGGCTATCAAAATCGGAATGCTCGGAACGAAAGAGCTTGCAATCGAAGTGGGAGCCTTTCTGAAGAAGTTGAAGGCTTTAGATCGGAAAGTTTGGGTTGTTTTAGATCCGGTCATGATCACGACGTCGGGACACCGGTTAATTGAAGAAGACGCACAGGAGGCCATGGTCAAGCACGTTTTCCCGCATATTGACGTTTTGACGCCAAACAAGTTTGAGGCTGAAGCTTTGTTGAATCGCACCCTTGAGACAATCAGCGATGTAGAAGAGGGCGCAAAGGACTTGATTGCACTCGGGGCCCCATCCGTTTTGATCAAAGGAGGCCACACGCTGTACGAAGGGGGCAAAGCAAGCAACCACATAGCCTACGCCCAAGATTACTTTTTATCGTCTGTGCAAAGAAATACCGGTGAGCCACGATTGTGCGATGGGGACCTTGGCGTCTGGTTGCGATCGCCACGTTACGAGACAGAGCACACGCACGGGACCGGTTGTACCCTGTCGGCATCCTTGGCGGCTTCTTTGGCGCTGGGGGAACAAGAACGCCAAAAACCGGACGGAAAGCGACGAGGAGCAACTAGTGCCATAGATACAGTGGATGCATGCTGCTTAGCCAAGGCATACGTCACGGCCGGTATTTTTCATGGAATTCAGCTGGGACAAGGTCCAGGTCCGGTTGCACAGACTGGGTTCCCGTCTTCCCACCAATACTTCCCCATGGTGGTTGCAGACGCAGCGGAAGATCATCAAAGATTTCCACGAATGAAAGCCTATGATGACAAGACTACCTATGATGATAATCGACCAACGCTTGGTCGGATATTGCCTGTTGTCAACGATGAGGTTTGGGTCCAGCGCCTGTGTCAAGATCCCGGTGTCCACGACATTCAACTTCGGGTTAAAGGTATTGACGACAACAAGAAAATCTTGGAAATTATTAAGAAGTGCCAGAAGCTATGCCAGGCATCGGGCAAGCGCCTTTGGGTTAACGACTACTGGCAAGAGGCAATAGAATCGGGATGCTTTGGTGTCCATGTTGGCCAGGAAGATCTTTACACATGCATACGAGCAGGTGGTCTGCAACTTTTGCGAGAGAAAAGGATGGCGTTTGGAATTTCCACACACTCTTACGGTGAGCTTGCCACAGCATTGGGGGTCAAACCGTCCTACATCAGCCTTGGTCCCGTATTCGCAACAAGTAGCAAAACCGTTCAGTTTGACCCGCAGGGCTTGTCACTAGTACGGAAATGGAGAGAGCTTATACAAAAAGAGGTCCCGCTGGTTGTCATTGGCGGATTCTCAGATGCTGAACGAGCAAAGGCTGTGCGAGGATTGGGGGCCAATTGTGTGGCAGTCATTGGAGCCGTAACTCAGGCAAATGACACAGTTGAGGCTGTGTCACAGATGAACGAAGCCATGCGATGACGTTTGTATTGATACCGAGAAGATACATTCTATCAAAATACTCCGTGCTATTGGCTTTTTTCAATATATTTGAAGTGAGACCAATCAATGAACGGACCGATCGCCCGCTGGCAAATAGCGAAAAAATGTCATCTACAGTTGCGTCGAAGGCGATTCGCGATTGGCAACCATAATCTACAGGTGCCATTGAGCCAAAGACTGAGTCTATAGACCGCAAAGGGCTACAGAAGAAGAAGAATCTGTGATCCAGCAATTAAATCAGGGATCAGCCGGTGCATCGTTTACATGTATCTATTGTAAGAGAACCTCCATCCGTTTACGCCGCTCCCCCTTTCGTATTTATGGGATTTGTCGTAGATATCTTTTTTCGCAAAGGTACAATATTGGCGGGCCTTAGGATCAGAGAGCATCACATCGAGTGGACTATCATATCAACGCACGGTAGAAATAGGAACGTTGAGGCACCCGGAAACATGAACGTTTCACGCTATATGTGCCTCGTGTCAAGAAACAATTATTCCATCATTCACAGTCAGTCAGTCGTGCTGACGTTTATTCCCCTTGGTAACATCGACTCACAGTCAGCTCATAACTGTTGTAGAACAAGGCCCGAAACTCTTGGTCCTCCACTCGACTAGGTAGTTTATCATCAATCTGGATATTCATACCCTTTACATTCGTTTCAATGAAGTCCAGCAATCTTAGCCCATGTTTGCTTGCTGGTGTTGCCTTCACGATTCACACGACGTCCGCCTTTCTGCTGGGAAACACCAGAACTTCGTTAGTCACTCGTAATCAGCAGTATGCCTTCTTCTGTGTCCATCCTCCATTAATCCGCTCAACTCTGCTTGAAGCGGCTGCCTCGGAAGACGAAAACGTGGATACGGTAGCAAAAGTAGGGGAAGAAACGATGTCGGTGTCAGAAAAAATCGAGTTTGACTCGGAAGAAGAGAAGAACGAAGCGGTGGGCAATTTGATAGCTGATGACGAATGGAACGGTCTCAGTATGGAACTTTCGGAAATTGTGAGGGTAGCCGTGGTAGAAGACTTAAAAAAGAATGCGCGTCAGTTTCTTGGGAAGGACGAGTACAAGGTCGGAGATATCAGTAAAGAGATTGACGTACGCGTTAAAAGTGAAGTCGCCAATCTTCGCGGAAAAGAAAACTATGAACTTGGAGATTTTGTGCTTGCCATGGATGAGCTAAGCAAAACGTACACGGAAGAGCTGACGGGTAAGCCGTACGAGGCTGGTGATTTGTCGATCGAGCTGGATAAGCGTGTCAAGTCAAGAGTAGCCGAGTTTTGTGGCAAGGATGAGTACGAGTTTGGGGACTTATCCCGGGAAGTCAGCAGTCGGGTGCAGTCACGTGTAGAACAATTTACTGGCAAGCCTTATGAGTTTGGTGACGTCTCGCGTGAAGTAAATGAGCGACGAAAGCAATGGGTGAAGGACTTTCTTGGTGATGAAGCTGCGGAAAACTATGAGTTTGGAGATGTCACAAAGAAATTTGTGACTCAGTTAACCGGAAAGGATGATTATCAATTTGGGGACCTTTCCAAAAAACTTGTTGGTGATCTGTTCGGAAAACGTAAAAAGAAGGGTGATTGAAGTTCGTTTCGCTTGAAAGATGGCGTTCCGAGCAATGGATCAACATGAATAGGATTAACTTAAGCAGAATTTCCGCACAGAACTTTAACTTTGGGAAACACGTTTGGATTACGAGTATGCACGGAGAATACCAATGGACAGAAAGTAGCTTCTCCGTGGGAGAGGAGAGGGGGTTCATGCGTGCTGTGATTGGATCATTGAAAACGATGAAATCTGGACTGACAGTGAAAAGAGAGGCAGTAGTAAGTGGGCAAATTACCCCTAGCCGGGAAGGCAGGATGAAGACTACGCAATGTAGAGCTGACTATGAGGCCCAACAAAAATCAAATTCAGAAGCAAGGAGCCCAATAGCAAGTGTACAGACGCTTGCTTTTTGGGGGGAAATGTACCACGATACATTGCATTCACATCAACCGAAGAGCTTCTTTTGAAGGTGCGAATGAGACGATTCCACATGCTGGGTCTTCGTGGGGCCTGCATTTCACATCATATGCCTCGCACGAAGTGTATCGCATTAATCATTTTCGGCATAAACTGATATGCCTAGAGTACGTGACATTCTCGATACACGATGTAACATAAAGTCGCATGGGACCATCAGTTTTAAGACACAGAGATTCCACAATTAGACTTGACATTTTGCTGTGTTTACAACGATGTCTATTTGGAGATCACCAGGTGTCTGTTCTCATCCGTTTGTCTGCGTCGTTATTTACATTGTTTGTCCGGCATTCCGTTGGCTGACTTGTTCCGCGTGTGCTCGCTCGCTTGAACGGCACAGTAGCACGGTAGCACGGCCGAGAGAGGCGCGATCCAACCGTCACACCGTGGAGAGAAGCGAAAAAGGCCCTTCGGCTAAAGAAACAGTCATTGCAGCTACAAAGGCAGCCCAGCACTCTACTTCCCGTGTTGACAATCTAGAAGCACTCGATAAAATTTTGGTTTTGTCGTCCTTCAGCAGCTTTGAATTTGCTTTCTCAGCCAAGAACTAATCTAGCCTCCCTAGCGGACGGATTGATTAATGTAAGGTGTCGAGTTACCATGGGAGACAATCTATCAGAATTTCCCGGCGTCAAAGACTTGCTGCAGCTATGGAGCAACGATAATGGAGACATGATGATGATGGACGGTATGCGGTCTCCAATAGTACGGCGACAAGACCGTGTCGATACTGCGTATGACGAAGAAGAGGACGACTATACACCCATTCCTATTGAACTGTGCTCGGTGGACGCGGAAAGCGTTGACGAAAGCTGCGACAATCGCTCCCGCGCTTCCCAGAAACGCCGTCGCGTGTCTGGTGCAACCGGTACTATCTCTTCACAAACTGGCTCGAACATCTACCGGGATGCGCTTACAGTTACGGCATCGGCAATGTTGTATCAGAATCGCAACAGCGAATTTATAGACGAATGCGATGTGATTCTAGGTGATCCACATACACCCACGATAGGGACAAACGTGTATCGCCAGATTCGTCAAGTTTACGCCAAAAGAAAGATCAAACAGTCGGACCTTGCTATCATTCGAGAGCAATTAACTCAAAAACTCAAGGAAATGATGAACTCGACGCCTACGCCTACACCGACCTTTTGGTACAGTATTAAGAACAAATCCAAGCTCAAAGAGGGCTCGCCTCACCGCTATCTCAAGTCGCACATTAAAAAAGGCGCCTTCGGAATCGCCACAGATCAAGCCGTTATCGAAGATGTCCGGAATGCTCCCAAACGTTCCCGCGTGCGGAAAAAGGACAGCACACCACTTTTTGGGCTGGAGGGTTCCTTATCGCACGTAGTGTCGCAAGCTAAGACGAAATGCGAAGAATGGGTCGGTGCGAACGCGGACAAGGAGCTATATGCCAAGTTTTTCAAGGAAGATCTGCAACGACTCATACCGTGGTGTGATTCGTATGTGCAGAAAAAGACCGACGCTGAGACAAATGCTCTGCATCAGCCTGATTTAAAGCAAACATTCTTACGTGAGGCTCGTGTACACGATATTCATGCAAAGCAGCTGGACGGAGCTTTGGTTTCCTTGGTCAACCAACTTGGTAATGATATGGTAGAGCGCTATCAGTTGGGACAGCAACAAAAAGTTTACGACGATCGTTTACGAGAGGTGGGATCTGTTGCGGCATCTGTCGCGAGTAGTCGGTCTGGCCTACCTCCTCGAAGTCGATTGTTACCTCACAATTGCAATGAGTCAAGCTCGACCGGCCCGACCATCATAAGTAGTGATATGGTGAGTGCGCCCGGAGCTAATAGCATGAGGACGCTGTCGACCGGGGCCCTCTCCAATGAAAGCGACACTCCACCGCACACATCGTACCACATGCCGTACGTGAGGCCCGAGGACCCATCGGGTGTTTTCACGCAATCTCTTTCTGTACGCTTTTCCAAAGCATTGAATGTTTCGCCAAAGCGCGTCAGGGATTGTGATCCAGCCAGCGTTCCTCTTGAACTACGATTACGGAACCCGAGTAGCATGGACGACCATTCAGTCTCTTCAGTGTCCAAAGAGTCCTCCGCAATTCGAAGCGGAAGTTGTGGCGCTTTCCGTCCTATCATACAGACGTTGCAACATCGACGAGAGAACGAGGCAGACGAAGCTGCAGCGAGAGAAACTGTGTTGGCCAATAGTGACGTTCTCCATGTTCGACCTGGTAGTCCCGCAGATTCAAGTTTAGCCAGCGAAGATTTGCTTGCTGATGACTCTTGGATTGTTCCAGTTCCTTATAACAATTCGGCTTGCAGTCGGGCAAAGCACATCGACACTGTGCGTACACTTGATCTAGACTCGGACAACAGTCTCGAAGGCGAGCCTACTGAAGATTTGGACTGGAATAAAGCGTTAGCGAATCATCTGAAGACTCTTGAAGATCGCGAAGCAAGATTGCGAAAGTATCATCCTGATACTGCCAAGTCTTATAATAATCTCGGTCATATTTATTCGAAGCTCGGAAATTGGAATGAAGCGCTTCATTATCATCGGATGGCGCTCGAAGTACGGGAGTCGGTTCTTGGCAAAGAGAATCTTGACACGGTAAGATCGTACAGTAGCATGGGATACGTATTTTTCAAAAAATGCGACTGGGACGAGGCCCTTTTGTATTACCGAATGGCGTTGGAGGTCCAACAGACTGTGCTGGGTAAAAGTCACGGGGATACTGCAAAATCGCACAAGAGCATAGCTGTGGTCTTGTCCAAAAAGGGCGCCTGGAACGAAGCATTGCGGCACCATCGGATGGCACTCGAGGCGCGAGAAGCTCGATTGTCGAGCAGATCACAAAATGATACTCCAGGTAGCTTTGGTCGGGTCCGAGCTTCGTGGCAAGGACGTGTGCGTAGTATGCCGTCTAGTATAGCGGAAGAATAGGTACACTGCGAGGAACGTATGTACTAGACAAAATGTGTTGTATTGTAACGCTTATAAGTAGCATATGGACTCCATTTTCAAGCTTTCATTGACAGTACACAAGCTTCTTCAAGCGGTATAGCAGCCAACCTGTGCAGCAAAGACGCCGAGAATTTGGAAGTTCGGAGTCCAGCTTGTACTTGCGCCCCCAATCCCTTGTAAAAATTAAGCGCGGCGATGTTCCAATCCAAAGCTTGCCAAACCGATTGCTCACAACCTAATGCTAGTGCTAAGGACGCAAGTGTGCGCATGAGAAGTTTACCACCGCCCTTTCCACGAAAATTTGGATCAATGTACAGATCTTCCAGGTATAGGAACCTTCCTTGGCAAAGGGTTTCGCCCAAGTAGCAAAACGCGTATCCACACGTCTGTGTCAGATTGTCGGCCTGCTCGTTTCGGCATGACAGCAAAAGACACTGAAAAAGTGCTGGATGTGCATCGAAACCATCCAGCCGGTATTGATCAAATCCAATATTAACCGATTCCGACTCATTTACGTAATCGGCCAATCCTTGCACTAGGCGGCTAATATCGTCCACGTCTGCTTTTTGGGCCAGACACACTTGGAGTGGTCCAAAATCCTCACCTAAAGCCAGCGTTTGTCGAATGATGTCTTCGGTTGATGGTGTATTTGCGCAATGCCGTACGATTCGAGAGCTCTCCTCGCTACCGACAAAATCTTCCATACTGTCAGCATTCCAGTGCAACGTTAAGACTTCCTTGTCCATCGTGTTTGGCTTTAAAAAACTGGGATATATTGATGGAGGACACCTATGATGCCAGGTCATGCGTGCACACTCGAGCCGAGTCGCTATGCGAGTAAGGATTAGTCGAAGGATTGCTGACATTTGTGGGTCTTCCACTTCGGCGTAATCGCTACCATCGCAACGACCAAGTTGATCGACGAAGAGAATGCGCCCATCCCAAGTCGAGTAGGCGAAATGAAAAGTTGTCAAAGCTTCGACAGGGCTTTCAGTAAGGGATTGAGTGAGCGGTTTAATAAATGTTGAAAATCCATAAAGAACCGTCTCGTTCGAGCTTCTGGAGGACGCTTGAAGGATCTGTTGTCGGGTAGCGGGTTGATAAAACCACTTGTCTTGCTCCTTTGTAGCGGCGGAGCAGACCCATTCGATGGCACTCTGAACCGTCTCTTGGTTGAGCATAGTTTGCGGCATAGTCATGGTGATGAGTACTTGGAAGTTGCTTTTAATGCAACGAGAGTATTCCGATACAAGTGACTTGTAATCTTCGTAGGTGCAAGTCGAGTCGATGCCAAGGCTTATCTAAGGTAGGCTGTGAATCCAGCGATGCACCTCTACAGCAAAAAATACTGGCGGCTTTCCCAATGGTTTGGCCCCATAAAATAATTATGTCGTCGTGATCGGCAGCGGGATCTAATGATGATGCCGGCAAAGTATACGGTAGGTCTGTAGGTCGGTTGATGGGATGTCCACTGGTCTCAAGCGGTTTATGGGGATTTTGGTCTGGGTGTGACAAAAGTGAGCTGACCCGTGAATTCCAGAGCCGAACCACAGCTTCTATGGGGTTCCAAACATTCTGCCTGTCCTCTTTATGTCCTATCGTTATGAGAAATACATCTCAAAACACAAGGTTTATACCATACGATTTTCGAATCTGGAACGAACGAAACAAACCTGCCACACCATGAGAATGATTGAAATGAGCAACAGCGCTTCTCGGAAGAAATTGTGTGATTAGAGGGTAACAAGGAACCCTTAGACATAACAGTCAGCCGGAGCTCTTTAGAATCGGTGTCCTGTCAGCAGGAAGCGACTTCAACACCTCGCCGTTCAAGAATCAGAAAGGATGGACCGACGCGTTTCCCGACGCCGGTCGCAAACGTCCCTAGTTGTGGCAGAAGAAGCGCACGCTGCCGAGGACCCATCCGCGTTGCAACGCATCGTTGAATACGCAGCGGTGCGTGTGCTAGCCCGACAATTTCCCTCAAGAAACGCACATGGTAGAAGCAGTACGGAAATACCATTCAATCCATACCGAGAGCATATTCCTGAGTTTGGAGGCGTTTTGCCATTTGTTTTGCGATTGCTAAAAACAATACTTCTATCCGGCTTACTTCTGACTGTATCACTAGCTTCGTATTGGATGTGCTATCAAGCCGCCATGCCGTCTCGGCACTCCAGTAAGCTGCTGTATTTCGACTATACAGGGTCTGCGTTGCCACGGCTGATGGCAGCCAAAGTTCCATTTCGCCCCGTCGAAGACAGCGAGTCCAGCTATCAAGGTCCATGGGCTCTGGTAGATTTGTTCTCTAAACAGCCGCACTGGGAGGCATTCAGTCATGAAATTCTACCGCCGCCTACCACATCGACGCGACTTTTACAGCCCAAGCAGGACTACTACATTGAAATAGTGTTGGACTTACCGGAGTCGGAACACAATCAGATGCTGGGCATGTTTGGTGTCGTCACGGAACTCTATTCACGCAACGGAACCAAACTTGCCTTATCTCGGCGGTCGATGCGCATACCGCATGAGAGCCACTGGATATCGGTCGTGCGCAAGATGGCACTCTTGGCACCCCTATTGATTGGCGCCATCGAAGAAACACGAACGGTAACGGTGCCATCATTTCGACACATTGTGGAAAGTCTGGATTTACCACTGGTACGTTTCAATGGCCAAGTTCTGTAATGACAGGCAGTGAATATTACCTTCTTTACTGACTAAACTGATTTTTGATCACACAGAAGTATATATTGGTCCAAGTCGTCATGCCAAGAGACCCAATTCTGGCGTCGAAAACAGTAGAGATCACTGGCGGTGAAATATGGATTGGCAAAGAGCTCAACAGCGTGCAGGAAATTATGCGTCACTGGTTTTATACGTGTGCTACCCTTGGTACTGCTGTCTTCGCTTTCTTTTACTTGTCGTTGTTCCTGGTCCTAAAACTCGTCCTCGAATCTGTAGGCAAGCCGGAAGAACCGGCATGCGACTTGGCAAGTTTGCCTGAGGATGAGCCGCAAGACTTTGAGCCCATCCCAGTGGTAGATGACGATGAGCCACATACTATCCCGTTACGCAACGGAACGAATAGCTCGCGGTTTGTGAATGAAACGGAGCGTGTCCACCGTGCCGATCGGCGACATCCACAGACTACATCATCTGCTTACGAAGACGCAAATATTTGGGAAGACTTGAATTTTATTACTCCGGTTACTCCAGCCGAAGCTATTTGACTGTGATGTAATGCGGGGTTTTCGCGCCCGAGACGATTGAATCGTCAGAGGAATAATTCAATCTTTTCGATTTGGTCACTCAAGTGTCAGCTAGCCAGCCCTAACAATGGGACTGGATGTTTCGGCTTCACTCAAACACGTCGTCTCGGAAACGAACGCAGATATGAAATCGCTAGGAACAATACTCGATACTCTGAAAAAATTATAGGCATAACAAAATTCAGAATGTTGTTATTGTACCTTGTTCGTGTAAATCTATTTTCATTGTGCAGCGGAATTGATTCCTTTCGAGGTTCGGCTACTTGCTGCCATTGTCATCGGAACGATGCTGGCGGAAGGGACGATAGGTTGGACACCTCATGTAAACTCCGCTCTTGTACTTCGCGCACGGCCGCTTGTAGTTCCGGTCGAGTTTCGAGCAATTGCAAAGCCTGGTCAATCGAGACCGCTTTCCGGAAGCGCCCCGACTCGGGCCAAACATCCATCACACTAGTCACGTAAAGCGGAAACAGTGTCATGCGCACCTGCGAATACGTTGCCGACAGCGTGGTAGATGCAATTGACACTGTGTCGTCACTGGGGTGTACAGGCGCAGCTTTTGTCGTTGGCCTACCGGGCTTGGAGGGATGCCCGAGTATTCTGGACATGGCTTCTTCGGACAGCATTAATGTAGGTGCGGTCACGACTGGTGCGGGTGGCAATGCCGTTCCGTCAGTGATAGCTCCTTCGATGTCAGACAAAACACTACCACAAGTATCAGTCATCTTGGCTTTGGTGGATCGTAATGGGGCAAGATTGGAGTTCTCAAGTTCCAATCGCCGTTTTTTTGCTTTACGGGTTTCGTACTGGATCGTTCGCAAAGGTGGCCCCAAAACACCGAGTACCCCCGCTTCTTCGAAACACTCCCGAACTGCCGATTCCGGCATGGTTTCGTCCTCTTCCCATCCACCCTTGGGAAGAATCCACTCGGACTTGCGTGAAGCCGACGCGAATAATATTTTGCCGTCTTTGAGAATCGGAACACAGCCAGTGACGAGTCGAATGGCGCCCGATGCCGTGTCCTCTTCTTCAGCCCAACGCTGCGTAGAGCGGCCTTGGCGGGAGGTTTTTCGCAATGAAACTTTGGCGTTGAGCTCATCGGTCAAGGCCCGGTCCATCCGCACCGGTGTGGACGCGACACTTTGATCCGAAACTCCTTTCGAAAAATGCTCGTGATCGGAAAGTACATCCAGGTCACTTTCACGGGTGCATTCGGAGGAGTTTGATGACACAGGGACCACGGGAAATAGAGAAACGTTGCTTTTCATAGGTGCTGTAAAAGCAAAAGCAGCAAGCTCCTCCGTAGTCATGGCTTGACTACGGAGGTTTTCATCCATACATATCGGCGCAGTCTTTGGGCGCCCAGTACTAGCCGGCGTGGTTAGGGTTTGGGCAAAGTCGTGAGCAATATTGTGAGCTGTGGCGTCGCTGTCTTTGTGAGGAGCTAACTCGTCCGCTATAGGCAAAGAGGAAGGATTCATGGTGCAATTGGTGTCGTTGACCATCCAAACTTGTGCGGTAGCCATGGAATGAGGTCGGTCTTTTCCCACTCCTGGTCAACGCTGCCAGAGCGGAGTTGACTGTGATGCGATATATGACTTTACGTAGACAGCACGTAGAAATTCTACGATGCAATTCTTCGAACCAAAAGCCAAGACAACAACGTAGAAAATGGTTGAATTCAGGGATCCAGGGAGGCTGGAGTATTGCTCTGATCGAATACTGAGGTTCTGTAACGAATATGTAATATAGATTGCAGCCTTGGATACGATTGTAGGAACAAACGCACTGCCAAAAAGTGTTGACAGTGAGTTTCGTTCGACGCGGCAAACACAGGTTGTGGAGAAAACAGTTGGTTGGACTCGGAGGCGTGGCTCCGTCATGTACGTGTGGGCGTTCCAGGAAAGGTTAGGCTACTACGCCTGGGTTGGTTTTACAGCACTGACCGTGTCCCACGAAACACAACGGAATTAAATGGAGCATTTCGACTGTCAGCGACACCTTCTAGCGACAAAAGCACATAGTTTTTCCAAAGTCGCTTTCTTTGCATATATTCTGTGGCCGTGTCTGAACAGGGCGGTCTCGGAATCGAAAAGATACCAGCATGTCAACTGCCATTTTCTCTCATAAATTTTGGACCTCGTTAGCCATAGCAATCGAAAAAGAGAGAGGGGGTAATCAATACGTGAGATTCTATATTCCTTTTTTCTGATTTTTTCAAACTTTAAATTTTAATTTACGGTCACCAGTTCTATAACAGTCAAAGTTCGTGTGTGATTGATAGTGAGAGGCGTCTCATGTTAACTGCAATGCCAAACAATACGTAGAAGGGCATATATACAGCAGCAAAGAAATTGCTAGAGAGCTTTCAAATATTCATGACAACTATCACACTAAATCAAACCGCTACGTCTGAGAAGAGGCGGGGTTTACTCTGCGACCTGAGACGGAGTGCTTCATACTTACCGTGAGTGAGCAAAAATTATACGATGTGCTGTTTTTCGACGTCGCTAACTGGAGGTGACCAACGAGCAAACCCTCCGTAACCTTTCACAGGTATTGGTTGCTCGTACGCGACGTACATCAACTAAATCCAGAGATTCGCGTGTACAGCAAACGTTATAAGGAGAGCACCGTGAGAAGAAATGCATATTTATACCTGCGGTACCATTAACAGAAATAATTTAGTCGTGGTCAGTTTGTATGAGTTTTAAAGGGTTGGAAAACCTTAAATAGCAAGCTTGCAGCATGGAATATTCCCGGGTGGTATCTTTTTGGGATCACGTACTCATCTTCTTTGTTAGTTTTGTAGTCAAAGGTACTCTTAACAGCAAGTATATATGTTTAATAGCTAGACACTTTTGTCTTTCGGTTGCAAGGGTACGAGCATCCGTACTAGAAGATACATGGGCTTAGAAATATATTTCTCTCAAAAATTGTCCTTTCGATATCACATATTTGAAAGCCAAAACACAGACAGTTTTAGTCTTATTCAAATGGTTTTTGGGATAAACATGCCAGAAATATCTATGCAGAATCAGCTTCAGGAGAAGCTTGTTTATTTCGCTTCTTTCCATAAGCATATCCCAATTATAAAATAGGAAAATGGTTTCACCTTTGTCCAGGAAATAGCATAGGATGACGAACTATTCACAGCCGAAGCTTTTCCACTGGGAATCTTGCCTGAAGTTGATGTCGAAAACATCTATAGGATAAGCAACCGTCGAGTCCATAAGATACACTGTGTAGCTAGATCGTATCTATGAATCGATTTCTAGAGGTTCTTCTCGATGATGTTTGATGAACAACTATGCCTCGCATGAAAGCTCGGGTAACGAACACCAAACGATGAATCAATGGAACAAAAAGCGAGGTTCAAATGTTTGTTTCCAAAAAATTTGCTACCTGTGAATACAGAGCAAATCAAAAACTCAATTTATAATCAACAGCAGTAATTCATAGTCAGACATGATTTTGCTTCCTCGACCGCAACTTTGCGGAATCGTTGGTAAAAGCAGTTTCTGGTGTGTCTTATTCTCACTCATTCTCGCCATGGCCGGCTCTCCACCAGTGATCGAAGGTAAGAATGTTGGTCTGTTTTGCCGTTTGTTCTGCTTGCAATCTCGGAACTTCGCGACCGACTAACATGTCTTTGTTCTTTTCATTTGCTCAGCAACTGGACTTCGCCACGGACCGTGGTTCTCCTCTTCAATCTTTTACGACGCTGCTGAAGGAGGAATCATCGGTATTGACTTTCCCGTTACTATTCATGCTCCACAAATGCAGAAATTTGGTGCTATACTCGTGATTCTCATGTTGTGTGCGCTCGCTTATCGCATTCTTCTGCAGTATTTGAACGCAATGGCCTGGCCCGCTGCTGTTCAGCGAATGAAGGTCCAAGGAACTTCCGGCGCGAAAGCTGATCCTTTCACTGTGACCCCGGGCTGGACTTTTTTATCGCAATCCCCTGCCTACTGGGGAATTGAAAACACATTTCACTGCCTCGTGCACCTGCCCGTCTATGTTTGGAGATACATCGCTCTAATTTGTTACTATCTTCCGAGAGATGCTCAGCGACGATACTTTCGAGGAGAAACAGTCTCTGATAAGGTTCTTTGGGACTTTATCACTGATACTGTTCTGATGCTGCTATGCGACATTGACAGCAGCGGCGAAATTCTGACGTATCGCTGCGAAGGATGCTCCAAAGGAATCTTCACCAATGGCACTCGAGACGATTGTATGATCGATGGCACGACGCTAGTTCTCAAAATGAAAAATGGCATCGTCTTAAGTGCTAAAACCAAGGACGGTCCTGTCCTCGATGGAAAATGGATCACTCGAAATGAGATCCTTGCTGACGCATTGGCACGCACCGAGGCACTTTGGGGACATACACTCATCCACTATAGTGGCGAGCGTAGTGCTGCGAGTATCGCTCGCTTGGAAGTCGATATACTTAAGCCGTGTGCATTGCACACGCATAGTATCCATGATGCACTTTTGCACAGCCCTGTTGGCCCGCTGACTAAAACGTGGACCCCTTTTACGTCTTGGCTCAACCGGATGGAGGACGTGGCCAACGGGTTGGAAGGCATGATGCCACATCAGCTTCATCGAATCAAAGATCCGAGGAAGTTTAAGGTCTTTAATTACATGCTCCGCGCTCATGGAGTGGTCAGCAAGATTCTGCTCAAGTATAACCTAGCTCAAGAGATCAACGTGGACGATTTCTTTGCCCTTGTAATTATGCATGATCTGGACCATATCACTGGATACCGCGCATTCTGGAACGAGGTCCCGCTGCGTCCGTCAAACGAAACCAGTTTTTTTATGTTTTTTGTTTCGATGTATCAGAATTGCGTCCAGCAACAGCTTTGGACACCTCCCATCATCAACCCCTTTTGGTCCATGTATATCAAAGACAGTACGCAGCCCTTCTTCCAGGAGCTTTACCGTGGTTTGGAGAAGATCGATAAGGACTTGGCGGGTCTAGCTCGTTTCAGTATCACGTTTTAGTGACGAGACGATTCATTTAGCTGCACATTTTTTGACCTTCCATACTTGGCAGACCACTGCCAATCTATATACTACATGAAAAAAGTCCACAATAAATCTGAAATTGAATTGCTCCTTATTTTGATAAAGGATACAATAAATATGAAAAACAGTCAAAGGGACATGGGGTCAACAAAAAAGAGTGGCCTTTACAGTAGTCGCCTCAATTCTTGGTCCACCACGTCAACCTGCACGACATTTTTGTCGATCCGCAAAGCGTGGATCTCGCCAAAGAGCCCATACCCAATGCAGCGTGCCTTGTGAGAGAGATAGTGAGCAACGGATGCTGCAGGCTGTAAACAGAGTGAATCTGTCTTTTTCAATTTGTAAAGTTCTTGGTTGCGCGACATGTGTACGAGTTGCTGCGTATCAACTTGAATCGCTTTCAAGTCGAGTCCGTGCTGATACAAAAAGAATAGCATTCGCTGAAGATCGGCTTCACCTGGACGGTAGTGTCCGGAATGGGGGAAAACGTGAGTCAAAATTCCGCCACTGTCTGTCACGAAAATTCCCGCCGCCGAAACAGCTTTGCCGCCAAAGAAAGAGGAGTGATGAAAACGCTGCTTGCTGTGGGCACCTTCAGCAATTGAAACAACTTTCGGCGCGCCATATAAGACGTTGTCACGCAAGACAAAGATCCAACCTTCAACGCCTGTCTGAATCAAACGGCCTTCCATATCGGTAACTCGAGCGAGACCGATACCCGACGAACAATCGCACTCCAACTTTACAGCATATCGTTGGGTGACAGTTGGGTCGGTGATATATAGGACAGTATCAGTGTCGAGTTGCTCTCGTGGGCACGCTGTTAGTTCTGGCCTAGCTGCCCCACGTGCGGCACCAACACCATCTAGCCAATCAAAAAAGCGATTAGTGGGGTAACCAAGGGCCCCCCAGTGATGATAGTAGAGTCGAAGATTCTTGCCGTACCTGTGATAGGGATCTGCAACCTCGAGCCACGCTTTACGATGGAGCTGGGAGTAGTTCCCTCGAGAAATACCGCGGATGGTAATTTCTGGAGGATTCGACTGAATTCCCTGATAGATGTAACTTTGCGTACGTTGCAGGGAAGGCAGTTTGTGAAAAATAATCACAGGATTTATATCTTTGGATCGTTTTTGTACATGACGAGGTTGTCGGCTACTTCGGGGGAAAAGAAAGTCGCAAGTCCGGCTCAATCCGACGCAGGATTTCGCTGTAGAACTCAATAAAGAATCTTGAGGTACGTGAATTTCGAGAACGCCTTCCTCCTCGTCCATTTGGGATCGATCGTCGTCGTCAAAGATAGTTTGTAGCAAAGCATTAGTATGGGAGGGTGGTGTAGATCCTAGGGCTTCACAAAATTGAACGGCTTCGTTCAGCCAACGATCTTGGCTGTCGCTTCGATGAAGTCTCGACGTATTGGAGCTTTCGTCTAGAACTGAACGATGCGAACCTTCCGCCACAGTTATGTCGGTTGTTTTCAAGCAAGAAGGAGATTCGAATTCCTTATCATGGAGAGAATTCTGCTTCTTGTTTTCTTGCAGCAGAGGTAGCTTCTGAGTGGAACGTTGAAACACATCCAAAATTTCGGCGTGAACTTCTTCCATTTCAAAAATCGCGCTCTCCGCTTCGAAATCGTACAGCGAAACCTCTGCTATGGTAGATTCATTCGCCCTGTGTGCCTCGCTCGAGGAAACCGATGCCTTCATATCAGCTTCAAGATTCAAGCAGCAGTGTGCGGAACTAGCAGTTCTTGCTTCCAGAGGTACCATGGCTTTAGTAGCATCAAGCATTCAACTTGTTGAAGAATCTTGGGTTACTTTTGTGTTCCTAGACGTTTAAAATAATGATGACTGCTCTCGGGTATTCTCGTTCTGAATTGAAAATGATTCACAGTCAGAGGCAACTCGAGGTGTGACATTCGTATTGGGAAATCCGTTTTCTGTTCGTTCGTCAACTACGAGGAAAAGGAAGTTCCGTGGAGAATCCGGACTGTGAGTCCGTTAAAAGTATCATACTGTGCCTGTTTGGACCGAATCTGTGCCATACTCGGTCTCTTGCGTACTGCATCTTTCCAGAATCTTGCTAGATTCGATGATAAATGTGTCGTAGGAAAAGGTTCGAGTTCAGAACTCGCCGCGCGTGTCGAGAGACAGATAGGAAGATAAAATTCATCACTTACAATTATGTGTATGCAATGCAGAATACAATGCGTGACTGAAGCCCGAGACGCCTGGCTCCAACGGTGCCGGTGGCGAATTTTGTTCTACTGCAGGAGTCATTTGAGCTGAAGGTGGTGTAGGCGGAGCTATAAGTCATGCTTCGGGAGATTCACGGGCGAAACTTGCACAGGTGGGATATTCAGAACGAGGAGCAAAGTAAAGCACTTTCATAAACGACTTGCATTCTGTCAAACAAATGCATACGCCTCATCATTACACTTCCATGTAAATTGAGAGATATTGTGAAACGTAAACTCGTCGCAATCCCTACAAGAACTAGATGAAACAGTATGTTTAACGCTTTCAACAGCGTACGCTGTCCACATCTGTATCAGGTTAAGGACACAAAACAAGTTCGTTTTCCAGTGGATAGATTGATCGACATCACTAGAGGCCATCAAAAGGACTTCTCAATGGACTCCTCATCACGCGCCGTAGCGACATAGTCTTGATCCGTCAGAGCTGGTAGGTCTAGCCCTGATGTCGTATGGAGCAAAGCGGCAATAGAGATACTCTCATCCAGTGTGGCTGGATTGCCCGATTCATCGGAGTCATCTTGCCAGAGTTCCATTTCGAGTCGATAGAGATTCATTGTTGTAATCCCATCCCATGCCGGTTCACGCTGATCCGTGCGTTGACTATAACCTCCATCCCGAATAGTGTGCAGCAGATCCCACAGCGATTGTCGGTTGGCTTGACCGATAACATTAAACACAGAGTTTGAAGGTCTTTGTAAGGCCCTAGCTGTATCCAGCAACGGCTGCACTAGAAAACTGTAGTAGGCCACGTCGGTACCAAAAACTCCATCGAAGGAATTGGGTTCCAAGGTATCGGGGAGTTCTTCGTCCCTCCAATCCAGTACCATAGCTTGTGTAGCATCAAACACGTGGCGACAATTGCCTTCCACCATATTCATACCTGGACTCCTGATAGGGGTCCGCAAGAGATCAATCGCGGCCACGTCTTGGTCGGTACAGGTCACTTGAGGTGCCGCAGCAGATTCACGCAGGGTCCTCCCCAACAATCCCAAGCCGGCTCCCAATTCCACAACGCGTGGCTGGTACGGATGCTCGTCTGTTGTTGTTGGCGGTGGTGGTGTTTTCCTTCTTGCAAACTGCTGCTGTATAGTGGGAGATTTCACGAGGATGGCTCCCGCCAAGGCGGCGGGCCACAGCGAACTGGCGAGTGATCCAACCTGCTCAATAAACGGCAAGGATACGGTGGTTGTTGTGAACGACAATGGTGCGGATTCCTCATCCGTGGAATTACTGCAGCTACTCGTGTCGTACGTGACGGTAACTTGGTAGGTTTGGAGTTGATCATTCCGAGATTCTCGGGTCCAACCGATTGGCTTGGCGGTCGAGCTGCGGATCCAAGGCATCAATCGAGCCGTTCTTATTTGAACTCCCATGGCCGTGATCGGAATAAAGGATCTCGAGCATATCAGCATGCCTGGTAGTAGCGTTGACAGTATCCCGTGCAGGCTTCTTCGAAGCAGTGGCGAACGAGGACGACCCGGATTTCGATGCCTTGGAGCATAACGATAACGATAGCGGTGGTCTATCATGATAGCGATTCGTTTCCTTTATCGAATGAAGCTCGTGCTGAGGAAAAGATGAGCTACAGTTGTCTCACTACGGAGCGAAACAAATTCGACAATGCCTTTGTTTACCGGTATCGGTAAGGATATGCCGTGGAGCGAGAGCGACGAGTACGAACGAACGAGCTGACTGTGAGAGAAGAAAACAGCAACATGACACAAAGGAAGGAACGCTGGTTTCGAGAATGTGACCAAAGGTGTGCGACGGGATTGCCGGCTGGCGTCCGGCTTTCGACTTTGATTCGCTTTCATTGGATGTCTTTATCCCTGTTTGGGCTCCGACGCTAGATTCCCCTACTTTTCTCGATAGGGTTCTACATTCGACGGTATTCTGATGTTCGTTCCGTGCACTGTGGATTGTTCTCAGTCTCCCGCTTGGGGGTTTTCTCCGCCGCAGTGCGAGTCCGAGCGCGTTGGGGCCCATTACTTTCGGATTTGCCATGGCCATGAACGTTCCCCACACCGAATCACCACCTTTGAACAGTGCCGCCAATCAAAAAGGAGACGAGCTAACCGTAACACCCGTTGCTGCTATCAATGATAGTAGCAATACGGTACTGTTTCGGAACGAGGATGGGAGACTGGTCCGACAACAACCGGAAGGCAATCTTGCGGATGACGGCAATAGTACCGTACCGCACGGGAATGGCTTGACCATGGACGAAGTCGCCCTACTCATGCGTGAACAAGACGCCGACTTACTGGAGTCCATTCATCTATTACCACCATCGTTGTTGGCAACGCCCAACATTTCTAGTACGAGCGCTCCACCGCACGACTCTAGTACTGGTACTCCGACGTTGTCGGACATTCCCCTTTTGCGATTGCATCCGCCAGCGGCGGCCACAGCCGCGGGTCTTTTCGTCAAGGAAGCATCCGAACGTTTGCAGCGAACGCTCTCGCTCTCGTCGTACACGGATCAGCAGCCGCAAATGCCGAGTGGTGTGTCCGGCGGGACGCATATTTTTGACACGCTGGATGGCGTCTCGCGTACATCACCCGTGGCGGAGCCACCAACATCGGGTGTCGTGCCTTGCGGATGTCAGCCAATGCGATCGACGGAACCCTTGCGCCGGGCGCTGTCTGGTGAAGTTTGGCTTACGGAGCCGCCTACGGCTGCGGGTGTGTCTGTTGTGAAAGAAGACCAGGCCAATGTCGACCCCAATTGCTCCCAAGTAACGTACGAGTCGCCGCAAAAAGGTACCACGATCGGTATACTCCCGACAGACTCTACTTTGGACGAATCCTGTCCGAAGATAGACCCGCACAGTGCTGCCGAGCATGTACAACGAACCGAAAGTATGGATCGCCGTTGGAGTGAGGTTGCACAATTTGCCGAAGCGGTGGGGGATAGTATTGATCAGGAGGGGCTGCGCATTATTGAAGAAACGGAAGATCAGGTAGATGACGATGATGATGATGATAACGCACCGGAAATACACATTACGCGTCGGGATCCGTCTCATCCGGTAAACCTTCCGACCGAGCAGGACCACGCACCGAGCGAAGGGGCGAGTACCGATACATTCAGCGTAGCCGAACAAGCCACGACGAGCACCAGCACCGTCAAGGCAACAAGCCACTCGGGAGCGACACACAACGGGGAAGCGGATTTGGCAATATCACCACGTCCGCCGAAAACACGTCCGCAGTGGCCCTTTCGGGGTGCCGGGACTACGCGAATTACCATAGCCGCACCGGACGGTGTCGCCACGATGGCCAAACGAAACTTTTTGGATAAATTGCCCGAATCGGGTACGGCAGCATCCTACGTGTACAAAGGTATTCGTGCGAATCCGCCGGATATTGTACAGAGTGGAACAAATAGGGGCAACTACGCCACGCTACACCGTAAGGCTTGGTTGGAAGTGTCCGACAAGTATCATCGCTACGGGAAACACCTTCGCCTCTATTATCGGCACTGGGAATCTCTGGGCTGTCCCACCAACATGTTTTTCGATTGGCTTGATTCCAAGGGCGAAGCTGCTGGACAGCCCTTACCGGAGCTCGACGAGTGTCGTCGAAGTCAACTCGATTCAGATACAGTCTTGTATATTTCAAATCCGCAAGTTTCGCAGGGATATGCCTTGAAATTTATTCCAGACGAAAAGGGCCGTGGGTTAGTGGTGGATGTGGATGGAGATCCGGTCGGAACAGGAGTGGATGGCTGGATTTTTGTTTTACGAGACAATGTATTGTACGGAGCGCAAAAGATCACTTCTGTAACGGGGCATTCCAAACAGCGATTCCATCACTCAAGTTTCTTTGGTGGCAAAGCTGTGGCGGCGGCGGGAATTTTTATCACCGATGAACATGGTTTTTTAAACCGTCTTTATCCACACTCTGGACATTACAGACCAGGGGAAGCGCACATGCAGCGCATGTTATTTTTTCTATATCTGGAAGGAGTCGACTTGCGTACGTTTGAAGTTGATACGCAGCAAATTCTGCATGTGGCGAGAGATAAGGATTTGCCCAAGCAAAAAAATGACCTAGTAGAAGAGAGCGCTAAGACGGAAAAACGCAAAAAAATAGAATCCCTTCACCTGATGCCGGGCGTGCTAGTCGCCTGTTTTCTGGCCCACAAAGCACGATTCATTGGGGAAGGAATCTTTTCCCAAATTCGACAAATTCGGAAGGCCAACGTAGCTACAGTCAGTGAAGCCTTGCTAGCAATTGACGACGAAGACTCACGGCGCATAAATCTAACCCAACGAAGTATTGGATAGATGAAAGCGGAGACCAAGCTATGTTCAGCAATGAGAAAGGTCTTGCTTTGCGCTTGAACAAATCCTTTTGTCCATTGTGTAACGGCTCCGGTGTGGCTGGAAACTCATCCACCGGGACTTGCAATAGAATGAAGCGTATGTCAATTGTTATGTTTTCTATCATACATCAACAGTGTAGTAGCTTTATGAAATATGTACAAGGAGGTTAAGTGTCTATTGGTAACCATTCATATTTCGCTGCAACCAGTCGTAGGTAGATGTGCCCCACGAAGTTAGTGCAGCGTTCACAAGGTCCATAACAAAAGTCTTCTGCTCAATCGATCCAGGTGCCCCCCGCATTCGCAGGCGGTTCCTAACACCATTGGCATTCATTCGAGCAGCGCGGGGACTCGAACTGAGTGCCAGCACCGTAGCCTCCACTAGACTGGCAATTTCGTCGGTATGGGCAGCGGCACATTCGAAAGCCAGCTCGAACATTTTGCAAAATCGTACCCCAAGGCCGCCTTGGTTTATATTCCAGCCACCAAGAACTTCCCAAAACTCTTGACTGAGCTTAAAAGGCGCTCGCTCACTAAAAATGGGCACTTTGCCCATCTTGGGCGTGTCACCCAGAACAAATCCAAAGTCTATGTGCATAATATGGCCTTCTCGATCTAACAGGATATTTGCGTTGTGACGATCTTTGATTTGAAGTACATAGCACACAACGCTGTAGCCGACTAAAGACCGTAGGAAGTTGTCTTGTGCTGTCTCAAAAGAAGAAACCGAAGCAAGGCTACTAGATGATGGCAATGGGGGCGGACCATAGCCACTCTTTCGCCGAGTAGGGGGGCCATAGGCTCGCTCGAAATAGTCGCGGAGCGTCGTGAAACTATCAGTTTGCTTCTTAACCTCATCAATACTTTTGGCATCTGATAGACACTCGATCAACCCAGCATCTCCGCCAACGCACATAATCGTGTATGGACGCATATACGGTCTGTGAGCAATAGGAATTTCCTCATCAAACCAGTTCCGCAGTTTGGATATAATCTGCATGACGAGAGCCTCTCTTCGTATATCTTCGCCAGCCTTCATAAGGAAAGATGCAAGTCTCCAACCTTGTACTTCTCCATAAGGGGAAGCCTCTCTAATTTCTCTGCATTTTTCACTCCAAGGCTTCCCGAAGACACTGTTCAGTAGCTCAAGTCCCAAAGACACGGCAGGTCTGGAGCGAAGGAAAAGTTTTAACTGTTAGGTAAATCCGAGTCTCTAAAAGCTCAAATACGATTGTCCTGTACTCACTTATCCATTCCGGTTTGCGAATGTGCCGATGGGACTTCGTTGGATATTTGCATCTGCTGGTGAAGTTGTTCATACTCTTGCTGCCGATACTCATCGAATGGGTTTGGAGGAAAAACATAGGCCGAACCTTCGTCTGCATAGTATGAGGAATCTGCTTGCCATCCACCTCGAGGCAAAGTTTTCTTCTGGTCAAATGACTCGCTTTCCAATTCTCGGCTCGCTTGTTCTAGCTCACGTCTTTGGGGTACGGCTGCCAACTCTGATGGAATGGCGTACTTTGGTGTGAAAGTAAGTTTTCCTCGACTCATAGCTGCAGACGAGGCACTAGCCGAGCTCATCCCCATGACTTCCTGAATGGATGATCCCAATCTGTTCTTACCAGAGGCATACAACCGCGCGTCCCAGCCATCAAATCCGGTGTCGGCAACTTCCATATGTAGCAGGTATGGGCACCGATCCCTTGATGCTAAAATGCGGCTTTCCGGTACGACAATATTCAGGACACGGACGAGTTCGGGCGAACTCGTTGACGTCTCACTTTTGTACAGAGGGGATTTCTTTCCCGTTGGCCACGTGCCTGCTTGAGGGACGAGCGGAAAGTGCACAGAATGCTTCAACATATCAATTGACAGGTCTTCGATTCCAGGCCAGTCGTAAGGACTACGGTTGTCTTCCACATCCAAGCTCACATCTCCACCTGTCACCATCCGACGTCGTATTCTGCGATTGGTTTCCAGCAGCCTTTCTTTTAAGTATGTGTCTCGTTGAATGGTGGGAACCATGCGAAGGTCTAAGGATATTGTTGTTAAACGGTCAATGAAGTGCATAGTATCTCCGAAATGACTACACCTTCGCAGGCTTAGACTGGACGGTAATCGCGAAGCAGTGTGTTCACCTTCGGCGGGAGCGGTTTCAGGAGAATGCTGATGTTGTCCAAGAGGTTCATGATACTGCGATGGTTTATGTAGATGTTGGTCCATTGTGTATCCGTAGGCTGTCGCTTGCTCGGCGTCCTGTAGGAGGTCAAAAGCTTCCCTTTTTTCCGTTCCGATTTTGGCTAGAACGGCTGCTTTGTCAGCTGGTAGCACTATAATTAATCGTCGCCCAGTTTGCTGCCGGTGCTCAAAAAGAGTTTTCCACGCCCGACCGACCTCGGCCTCTAGCAACCAACACAGTTCGATTCCCCAACTAGGGTCTTGCAAACATCGATTCAGCATCAGATGTCGTAACTTTTGAATAGGATTGGTTAGGTGCGGTTCAAATGCGGGCGGGGATTTCAGCACAGCCGACACCAATTGAGGTAGGTAGTTCTGTACTTGACGCAAACTCTGGGTTGCCTCTTGCGTCTCAGATATTGTCGAAGCCGACGAACGCGCATGTTCCAAATTTTGGGGGTCTACTGGAAGCTCTGTCTCTCTAGAGTCGTCTATTAAGTTGGTGCCGTTGCCTGAAATAATGAGTCGAGCATGTTTCTGCCTATCGCCGACCGGATTTTCCGATGTTGTACCGTCGTAGGGCAATTTTGCCTTCTCAAAAGCTCGCAGAATCTCAATGTCGGCATCCAAAAAGGGGTCCTCCTCGAGGTCATCAAATGCAGCGCATGCTGTTTGGCTCGCGTTTTCCTTGTCGTATTCTACAATCCGTTGCCGATGTGTTTTTTGTTTTTCCAAAATCGAGTCTATGGCCTGGAGTTTGTGTGACAGTCTCTGGACCAACTCAATGCGCAGCGCGTCCATCACCATGAGTCGTTGACTCCCTGGTGGGTAAGCCAAAATGCCGCGCAGGCATTGATCGCGCCAGGCTTCTTCGAGTTGGTGACGAGAGGTTGGAGGTGGAGGTGGAGGTGGAGGAGCATAATGCGGTTGGAAAGGCAATGTCTGAATCTCGGCGACGTCCCGTACCAAGTTCGACAGAAAAAGCCAGCGCATTAAAAAGGTGGATACGTCGAACATGATAGAAAATAACTGTGTAGCAGAATACCTTCCCTGCAGAACTTAAGCTCTTCAACGACGGTACGCAGGGGAAAATCCGTTGGCGGGCTGGAGAATCTTTCAATCGGAAATAGCAATTAGTATGAAGCTCCTATGAGAGCTTCGGCGGCTGTCCTCGAAATTGTGTGCGCTCTATTAATAAAAAAGCCTGTAATTGTTTTTTCTCATGGTAAGGGAGGGCGCGGGTAGGGACAGAACTGGAAGTTGTGATAGACACGGGTGTACCTCATGGTTGGTCTCTTCCTGTTTACAGTTAATTTTCACTGTCAGTGTGCGTCTTGATGGTGGTAAACCTGTACAGCTTCCACGTGTATTCTCGTTCGGGTTTGACTGTACGTTCACGGGATTTATCACATTTTGGCTCTGTTCTCTCAACCGTGATTTGATCGTATTCAAGACTTCCAGGTGTTGCATTTTTGTGTTGGCGGTTCGCGAATAATCCAGAAAATCGCAACCCCCTATCCGAACATAAAAAAGCGAACCTCCGACCAGAATTTCAGAAAAGAGACCTGCTGGTGTTCCTTCCATTGTTTACGTGCCACTCTCCCGAGGAACGACGAACCTGCCGGAGGGATGTCAGCACGATCCGAAGCCCCAACCATCTTCAAGTCCAGAAACGGCGATCCAACACAAAAAATTGATCTTACAATACAGAAAAAGAATCTTTTTACTGTTAGGACGACTCGCACATTTCTTCTAAAGCAAAAGAGCGTTGTCCTTTTCGCAATCGTCTTGTTTCTTATCCAAGACCATACCATTGTGCAATCAAGAAGAGCTTTGATACCCGCTTCAAAGCGCTCTTCCTTCGAGGTCGCCAACGTCCTATCGGAAGCTACGGAGGCTACTACGACGAGCAACAACATGTCCACACGCGGTGATCTAGACTTTCTCGATGATTTGCGCCGAAAGTATCCGCACCAACCAACGTTTTTGCAGGCAGTTGAAGAAATGGCCCTCGCCCTCAGCGATCTTTTTGATGGACCGGACGGAGATTTTTACCAAAGGGCCTTTCTGGCCATGGCGGAGCCCGAGCGTATCATTGCCTTTCGCGTTTCTTGGATGGATGATAACGGAAAGATTCGTTTTAACCGTGGATGGCGGGTCCAGTTTAGCAGGTATGTGACAACAAGATAGTGGTTTTACATGCTTCGTGAACATCTCTCATTTCTATTCTTGTAGCGTTCTCGGTCCCTTCAAGGGCGGTCTTCGCTTCCACCCAACTGTCGATGAAGGAGTCTTGAAGTTTCTTGGCTTCGAGCAGATCTTCAAAAACGCTTTGACCGGATTGCCGTTGGGTGGAGGTAAGGGCGGGTCCGACTTTGACCCCAAGGGCAAATCGGACGGGGAAGTTCGTCGTTTTTGCGAAGCCTTCATGTCCGAGCTTTGCCGTTACTTGCATCCATCCACAGATGTTCCTGCTGGTGATATTGGAGTTGGTGGCCGCGAAATTGGCTACATGTATGGACAGTATAAGCGTATAACAAATCGCCACGGTGTCGGTGTCCTAACGGGTAAGTCCATGAACTTTGGTGGCAGCGAAATTCGCCCCGAGGCGACCGGATATGGTCTTATTTACATGACAAAGATTGCCGTCCAAAGGAAACTGAACCGAAACTTGACGGACATGCGCTGTGCAATTTCCGGTTCGGGAAATGTTGCACAGTTTGCGGCGAAGAAGTTGCTCGAGTTTGGTGCCAAGGTCATGACTGTGAGTGACTCCAACGGTGTGATCGTTTTCGAGAGCGGAATGACGGCCACAGACTGGGATGCTGTTTCCGACTGCAAAAATAAGCACCGCGGACGTCTTTCGTCCATCCAGGACAAAGTCAGCGGGCAGTATTACGACGGCGAAAGTCCTTGGAGTTTAGACATCAAGTACGACTTGGCCTTGCCTTGTGCTACACAAAATGAAATTGACGAGAAGTCGGCCAGGCAACTTGTAAAAAACGGAGTGTTGGGAGTGTTGGAGGGCGCAAACCTACCGACCGACTTGGAGGCGCAGGCCGTGTTCCGTAAGGCCGACGGTGTTATTTATGTCCCGGGAAAGGCATCCAATGCTGGAGGTGTTGGTGTCAGTGGTTTGGAGATGAGTCAGAACGCACAGCGGCTCACGTGGAAATCAGAAAAGGTGGACGAAAAACTGCATGGCATGATGGACGAGATTTACAGTATGATGGAAGAAGCCGAACTAAGTGGAGGAACTTTGGAACAGGGAGCAAACCGTGCTGGATTTCTGAAGGTTGCCACGGCTATGAGAGAGCTAGGTTGGGTGTATTGAAGAGGGAATTTGATGGAGTAGCTACGTCTATTGTAAAATTTCCAACTTAATTGTCTCTTTGTCTGTGGATTTATTGTAGACTTGACAGTAAATATCGTAGTATCACACTACCTATGTCTTGTTATGCGGCAGAGTGACACTCACCGTGATTTCAGGTATATCTCAGGAGAGACACTTTTAATTACATTAACGGCAATGTAACTGTAAGGTAGTCAGTCAGCAGACAAACAAAATCATAAAACTATTGAAGAACACAAAACGACGATGGAGATCACAGTTGAGGACAACGATGAACTACGAAGATTATGAGTCTATATTGTACTCTTGGATATTCGTAGGGACTGTGGGGCTGTGATTCGTTGTGTGTGGGACGGAAGCGACTTGTCTTTTAGCAGTAGGCGATTGAACTTCTGGTGAGACGTTGTCCTTACCAGGAGTTTGATCAACAAAAACAACGTTGGACGGATCATTCGGAAAATCTGCTGAAGCCATGACAGTCGTATCATCATCTGCCATCCCAAGTCACAGTCAATTGGCAGTGAAACGTTACGATCGAACATGATGGCGCCGGAACAGCTAGCGTTGGAAAAATTCAACACGGTGTGGAAAGTGTCTGTCTCAATGCGTCGAGTAGCAGCGATCAGTCTTTGTGGACGTTCCAATCGGCAGTACTGCCGAATGTCGACAAGGATACTGTGCGATTGTTTGGCTTTCAAACCAAGTGGAAGGGCATCCCATATTGTTTGACAACTTTTTACGTTGGGTACTCAACGTGGGATGGTAGGTTCTTATGTATTGATGTCCTTGCGGATCCTATTGATGTCGTCTTTTCAAAAACGAAAGAGCATGTCAATCTCTCTGGAGGAATAGTAGCGGAGCAAGTCTGCCTCCTTCTTTTGACACGAATCGCCGTTGCGCTAGATTGCGGTCGTCTGACATGGCAGCATTACTATCTCGAAACAGGGAAGGGTTGTGTTTTACCAAAACCCGAATTCATGGAAGGATGGCTCACTCTACATTGGGAGGAAGCCGAAATGAGTGCGTAAGTCGGATTACTTACAGAAGTACAAGGGTCAGACACTGTGGAAGAATGCATTCGTTTGTCTTTACGTGATCAAGATAACGATAAGTATCGACTTCGGTTAGCGGCAATAGATGACAGTGAGCGCATAGCTCGACTGGTTGGGGGCTTGGCAATTTTTGAAAAGGAACCGGATGCGGTGCACGTATCTATTAATCACTATAAAGTGGATGGATTCGGCTCCCTACCTCTGTTTTATTGCCTGCTTTTAGACTGCACAGAAGGAGGTCGCGAGTCTCAAAGCTGTGGAATGGCCTTCTTTTATGTCGGTTGTACAGTCAAAGGTGGAAGGTTCATGTACCTGGAAGATCTATTCATCGAAGAATTTCACCGAGGCAAAGGTGCCGGAAGCGCCGCCATGAAGGCTCTAGCATCAGCAGCGCTCGCAATGAAATGCCAGCGACTTGTCTGGCAAGCGTTGGACTGGAACACACCAGCTTTGGGGTTCTATAAAAAAATCGGCGCAAAAATACAAAGTGGCTTGCTGACTTCTCGTTACGCCAATCGGCAATTATATGATTTGGCCAAGCTCGAACTCGCACTTATTGAAGATGATCGGACCGCAAATTGAGGAAGGACGGGCTATATTTGAAAGATGCTCGAGCTGCTATTTAGAATCAGCAGAGGCAGGGAGATGCTTTGATATGTTCTGTCGACCAAGATGTTGTCGTTGCTGACACTGACACCAAACCACTTGGGGGGGAAAATGTTTCTTTCGTTAGTTCCTACGGTCTTTGCGGTGCACAACGTATTGAAAGATCCTCACACATCCATCTTGTTCACAGTCAGCGCTCCCCGAAAAGCAGTGGCGGTTGTCCGGAGTGGATACGAATGCTACTAATTTACGCAATAGCTTCGGAACTATGATGTCCGTGTCAATTTAGCTCCGGCGTCTCCGAGCTTTTTTTTCTTCTCGGCAAAAACTGCGTCAGCCAAGTCTTTGGCAATATTTAGCGTAGCCTGTGGCCGCGCGGCGGCTAGCGCAGCATTTCGCATTGCTTCAAGCTTCTCGGGGGACAGCAGCCACGAGCTCACAGTATTGGCAATCACGGAGGCGTCGCCACTGTACTTTCCAAAACCAGCCTCTTCGACGAACGGAATATTGCCTTCTTCTTGGCCGGGGCTAGCCAATACGATGGAAAATAGCGTGTCAGTTGCTCAGCTATGTAATCTAGGGCCTCTGAACGGTGATACCAGTACGACGCATACCATCGCAGACTTACAGATACGAAAAGAGCATGCAAGGTAGTCCACAGATTGATGCTTCAGCGATTGTTCCGGGGCCGGCTTTGGTCACCAAAGCATCCGAAGCCTTCATCCATTCGTCCATGTTCTCGACGAAGCCTTGAACGTTGACTCGCACTGTGGTACCCCAGGATTCCTTCTCTAAACTTGCCTTGGCTTCTTGGTTGTTGCCGCAAACAACAACCATTTGTGTAGTGGTACTGGCTGTGCCTAAAGCAACACCCAGACTTTTCGAAATCTCAACAATTCCTCCCATTCCATCCCCGCCACCGACGATCAAGACGGTCGGAAGATTTTCGTCCAAACCCAATTGACGGCGAAGCGATTTACGTACCTTTTCTGGCGCCACATGCGCCGACTCGCTGTTTGCCCAAAACCCTTGTCGGATTGGCAATCCGTATTGCACGATTTGCGAGTCTTGGAGCTGTCGCTTTTTGGCAGCCAGGTACAATGCATCGGACGGAACAAAGCATTTGTCGACACTACATGAAAGGCGAAAACAAAAATGAGAAACCAAAAAGTCTCCGAAATCTCTGACATCCAAAATGCTGACACTTTCCGAACGAGAGCCTATCCTCGTAACATACTCTTTGTTGAACCAAGTTGGATGGGCACTCCCGAGATCAGTGACGACGGTACAAAACGGCGTTTTCCGCCCGGTCCGTTCCCGCGTCGCTCCGTTCGAATCCAGTTCCGCCAATATCCGTAGCGGGATATCTTGGGTAAGAGGATGTACGGACACCACCATATCGGCCTTTTTCCCGGAATTCCCCGATGGTCGAGACAAGCAAGTTTTGAAGGGTTCAAAACAAAACAACTCCAGCATGAGTCGATTCAACCAGATACCAAAATCGGTTGCGCCGAAATGATAAAAAATATCCCAAGTGATCGGATATTTGGCCGCGAATTTATAGAGTTCAATATAGGAATCGTACGGCCAAAATGGTCCGTACTCTGTATAAATATCGACAATATCGCACTGTATTCTGCCGGGATGCAGTGTATCAAAGGCGTCTCGTAAGGCGTTGGCGGACGCCCTGTGACCCCCGCCAGTGTCGGACATGAGTATCTGCACCGTACAAACTTCATCGGTTTCGATAGCGGCAGTAGTAGTACGGATGTAAGCGGCCACATCCAACCTCGTTGACGTGGGTCGCAAATTAGGTGAGAACGCTGCCGACCACTCGGCGGTGGACGACAACCAAAAACAAAGGAAAAACAGTTTGCACATGACAACGAGTGTACAGGCGACAGCCACTTTCGATGCGGCGATTGCAGAGTTTTGCGTACGGACCCGCTCTACCTTGTTGGCGTTTTGGACGATTCGAAAGTCCAATCCACCAATGAGCCTGGCGCGTCCTAAGGAAATCCGCAAGAGGGGTGATTGCACTTCATCGTCCCGAAGCTGGAGATCTCCAATTCTTGACGCCTTTGGTCTGTCCATGAGCACGGTTGTTGAATTGGAGAGATTTTCTTCGAGTTTACCATTTAGCCGTCGATGTGCTCCGGACTTGCGAACGTAGCTCAAGAGACAGTCGCAGGACATAGTCCACGGATCCTATACCATATTCGTCCTCGGCACACAAACAAACAACAGCACGAGTCGGCAAACACGCGGCTCGAACCAAAGGAAACGGACTTCCAAACTCGAAAATGACCATGGGGATGCGATCTTTTTTTAGTTTTTTGGCGTTTGCCACGACCGCTGCGGCAATCCAGGAGCTCGATGAAGCCTCTTTCGACCAGCTCATGGGATCCGGAAAGAATGGCATGATTAAATTCTTTCAGCCGGTACGTCTCTGATCCTCCGCTGGTCTTCAACGCTACTAGTCTTTTTGGTTTACATTAGTATCGTACTAGCCATTGCAAACGATTTCCATTTTGATCTCTCTAACTCTTTCCGGCCTTTCACAATTGGCAGTGGTGCGGACAGTAAGTAGAAACGATGGATCTGGATGACTACATTGGACTTGCGGTTGATAACGAGTCTTTTTCGCTTTGTTTTTCAGCTGCACGCGTATGAAGCCCGACTGGGACAAACTAGCGGAGGAAGCCCACAGTTCCGTCTTTATCGCTGACGTTAATTGCTCCGACCAAGCCGAGTTGTGTGAGAAAAACGATGTGGCTGGTTACCCAACCATTAAGGTTTACAAGGATGGCGTGGACGAAAAGTACAATGGCGCTCGTGGGTTCGACGATCTCATGGACTATGTCGACGCCAATCTCGCCTCGAAATGCGACGTATCTAAGTTAGAGGAAACCTGCGGGGAAAAGGCAGTCAAGTACGCCAACAAGTGGAAGGATCGTGAAGCAGCCGATGTCACGAAGGAATTTTCCCGGCTGGAAGGCATGGCTGGAAAGAGTATGACAATGGAGCTCAAAGCCTGGTTGAGAGAACGGATGGCAATTTTAAAGCAACTTACGGCCTCCGCCTCGAGTTAAAATAAAGACGGTTTCCATGCAAATAGTCTGATGAGAAAGCAGTAGATATTCCGTTTCCAGTTACTTCGTTTTTGTTGCATATTGTGAATGGTCGATTGATTAGTTCCTGCATGCACCAAGATGGATGTGTACTGGTGGAAGAGGAAAGAAACCCGCTTGATTACGCTCGTCTCGAGACCGGCGGGAAGCGAGATTTTACTTACTGTTAGTTAGTGTAATGTAAGTTGGGGAATAAAGGACATTTCTACCGCATCTGTTGCGATCATTGAGACCTCTCTGTTGGCGGCTGCGCTTTCTTTCCAGGGAGATGCGGGAAATTTCGAATTTTGAAAGTTGACCAAACATTTGACAGTTTGCCACCACAATCAGCTCGTTTTGCAATTTCATGAACCTAGCTAGAGGTGTAAGGAACTTTTCTCAGTTGTGTCAAGTGTCTTGTGTCCTTCCACATGCCGACAGCATCTTAAATTACAGATTTCGCAAGCGTATGACTACTACTTTGGTGAGAAATCAAAAGAGTCTATTCTCATCATTCGAATTTACCCTAATATCCCATTAAAAACATAGACTGACGGCATCGATTACTGCCCGTGCACGAAGATGATCCAGGCTTTCACCAGAAAAAAAATCTGAAACCTTGCTTACCGTTAAGTAAAATAAATATATAGGGTAAAAACATCCTTTCCATTAACCGTATTATAACGGTCTTTGTACTTCACCCCATTGAGAAACCGAACGCAGTGGTGCATCGGAGAAATGTGATCCATCATACTTTACCAGTGAGCCAATTTTTGAAAGAGAGACAATTTATTTCAAGTCTACCCAGTTTCCTGGCATAAAATTATCACATGACCTTCTCATAACGAGGCCTTTACAGGTTACATCGACGGAACTGTTTGTTGGGCCCCGCCTGATTGACAGTGAAGCAGCTATTGTTCCTCAAAGTTGACAGTGAAGCATAAAGTGTGATTCTCTACAAAGTTCGAGGAAAATGGAAGGAAGAAAATCACGCTCTTTGTCATGGACTCTTCCTTTATGGTACGCCTTCTTCGGAGCATGCCATGAATTTGCCCATCTATTGACTGCAGTTATTTTGGGCTTAGGACGCGACGTTTGGGTTGAGGGAATAACCACTGTTCTGGGTCGAGCGCTAATCGAAAGACACTGTGTCCTGCCGGGGCTGGAAGACTCCAATGCTAGTGATTTCAATGTGGGGGTGGTACGCCATATCGGTTGGTTCTTCAGCGTGCTTTTGGCTTTCGGCGTTGCTCGGACGGCAATTCCGACGAGCAAAGAAGTTCGATTCGCGTCATTCGTAACGGCTTTAGAGGCTTTGTCAACAGACCTCTTCAGCTTAAATGTTCTGCCGATTTTGACAAAGATAAATTCTTCAGGCTCGATTTCCTCTGTCTTGTTTTGTGGTAACTTTGGAATAATCCTTCTCCATCAGGCTTGGTTGTCCGATAATGGCAAATCGGCGATGGACATTTTGGAACGGATGATAAAAGTGACAATGATGAGAGGCGCTCAGTCAGGTGGCGTGGTCACCTTTCAACCGCTGAAAAATTCGCTTCGAGGTATGCGTAGTCGTGTTGTGAACAAGAAACGGACGGATTTGAGTGTTTTGGTGCGTAAGGAAGTGGAACGAGATGCGATACGTTCCGTTTCGCGACCCTTTCCAGAATCATTCGTGCAAAGCTTTTCGGGTCACACACGATTTGCCACCTCAAGTAAAGCGAGTTTGGATGGCACACATCCTCACCTGTGGACCCCAGCAAGCAATCGTCGGCTTTATAATTTTTCAGTCCGACGTTCTGGTCCACACCAATACATGCCTGAGACCACAAAAGTTGAAAACTACATAACTCACAACGGTGATTTTGATTTTTACATTGTCAATGGACAAACTTTCGACTTGGAAGTTATTCAAAAATGGCTTCCGGTTGTCACCGGCTTTCCAATGCCGTCTTCCGTCGACAGCTGCGCGGTTGCCGGAGTAATTGATTTACTTCGAACTCAAGGCCGCTTCGGCCTCAGCGCCCGCTGCGCAATCTGCTTTGGGCTATCAACAAGCAAGATGGAAGAGGAGCTATTCTCTTTTCCGACCTATGAGCAGTTTGAACAAATTGGACTTGTGTTTGAAGAAGCCATGGATGTAATGCTCCAGACGACAACATTTTCCACTTTGTGTGACGATCCGAATATGCGTCATTCATTCAGTCTTTGTGTGCTCAGTAAGCTAAAACCGCACAGGGTATCACTCTTGCAGCCGATCCAACGCTACATATGCGATGAAGAAGAGGGTGGCGCAAATCTGCTTTCTTTTTGCTTGTGTACAATCAATGCTTTCTTTGACAATGATCTCCTTATGGCAACCACGACGTTTTTGAAGAACGCGAAAGGATCGTTTGGTTTGTGTGTCACTTCATCAATAGACGCTCATCGGCAAATTTGTTTAGCTGCTCGCGGGCAAAAGGTGAGAAATGTCCTGTTGTTTTAAGTCGTCTTTACCACCAATAGCGCTCATCACAGTGTTTTTCATTGACCATGTACAGATGTCCATTGCATTTTACCCGTCTAAAGGCCTCGTTTGCTACGGATCGGAGCAGGCGTCAGTCAAAGCAGGTATGAATACAGCATTCCCAGGTGCTGTAGACGAATTAGGAACATCTCGTGGTGACATTGACGCCGACGTTCTGCGGCTAGATTTGGACGATCTGGGCGGCGAAATCATGTGCCTCGATTGGGGTGGCAAAGCTTTTCGGAGTCCTGCAGTTTCTCTACCACATAGGCACTTGATTGAACACGTGCTCATGAAAGGGTCTGTCAAGGTAGTATTGGTACAGGAGTCTAAGACAACCATGCAACGCGCTCAACTGTTCCATCGTATGACACGCCTATCACGAAATCCACTCATCAAGATGTTAGCTGAAGAATCCAAAGACCTCGTCCTTTCCGACATAAACGATACTCCACGTGCATGCCAAGCGATTCAAGACGACTGGGACTCAAATCAAACTGGGAAAAGCATGAATCGCCTAACAGCTTACAATTTGTCGTGTTGTTTGCGTAAACGACTTGAAATGCATTTAAATGGACCGGTCCACAATCGAGCAGTCGACATTTTGTTAACTGGATGCGAAGTTTCTCTTTGGTTAGCTGAGCAGTTTGCGACTGATCTTCAAAAGGCCTTTCCCAGGCTCCGAACTAAGGCCATCAGCAGCAATAAGCTCCTGGGACTGTATGGGCAGGAACTTGCGGTGCCGTCAATTGGGTTCCCGTATTCTCCCCGTACATACGACCTAAACGATGCCATTGTTGTGATTGTGAGCCACAGCGGTGGAACATTTGCTCCGTTAGCTTGCTCGAATCTGCTTCAAAGCACAACCAAAAATATTTTTGTCGTTACGTCCGAATGGGATACGCAGATTGGCAAGCAGCTCCGTACTATGGACGGCCTTCTGGACGCTAGCTGGGACCATCTTTTCAGTAGTCGAATATTTTCGACGGAGGTGGGAATGCGCCCAGCAGAGCCCTGCTCTGTCACAGTGGCGGCTACCCAACAGCTCCTCACAAATTTGTTTCAGTATATCTCTGCAGTTATCCTCAGTGATGAAAGATTCCGTCAAGTAGTTGCTGCGACGATTTCTGAGCAGGACCTGAGGATTTTAGAGAAGTGCAATAGAGAGAACATTGCTGCTCTTTCCGACATTGTTGGAGTCAACGAGTGCGGTTTTGCAATCAAAAAGCAAATTTCGGCAGAGATTGACCTTAGGAAAGCTGGCAATCTTTGGGCAGAGCATGTCCTCGAAAACGCGAAAGCTTACATTATGACTTTTGTATACATTTTTGTGACCGTTGTTTCAGGCTACCATCTCATCTACGCAATTTCTTATGCATGTGGTCTAGACGATACAAGCAATTTTGTCCACCTCATTCGTGTTCTTGATGCTGCAATCTATTTCTGGTTACCACAGATCAATGTCGCTCTCTTGCGATTGTTTCAGAGTCGTGAACTGCTTCACCGGATGGGTTGTCGCACTGTCGCCATTGCTGATATACCTTGGGTTGCGCAATCGGCCGAAGCATTCCTGAGTAAAATTTTTGCGTGCTCCTACAGCATTGCAGGAATCAACGTGCTCAGCGGCAATCCCAATGATCACTTTGTCCATCGTCATACGCACAGAGTTGTCCGCGGGGCACTGGTCCTCTGTGGAAGGCCCGATGGTCGGCTTTCTGCATTGGCAACGGCGGAAGCCACTGTGTGCTTATCTGTCAATCAAGCAAGTTCTATTCAAAGTTTAGGCGGTACATGTGAAAGTATTACAGTGGGTCACAATCCCTTTAAGCTGCCCTTGACAAAATTTGGAATCTTTCTCAAAAGCAATCGCCCGCAGTTTCTCTGCGAACGGATGCTGGTTGAGAAAGATGCTGAAGGAAAAAGGAATGAAGATGATTTGGCGCCTAGCCCGGTGGATCAAAGCTTACAATGTGAGGGCGTAAAGAACTTTACACAGGATGGGCAAGAACGCCATTCAGAGCTGAATATGGCACTCAGTTCCAGTGTACACTTACTCCCGCAGAAAACGCGGTCCGCATCAGCTTTGCTGGGAGCATACACGAACATTGCGGAACAAGCTGATAGAAATCGTGGATGCAATGGATCATCTGAACATAGCTCCATAGACGAAGTACTTTATTCTGCCATTCAAGAGCGATCTTGGTCAAATGAGGGCAAGAAGCTTTTTGAAGCCCTAGATGTGAACAGCGATGGCCTGCTCAGCGAGGATGAAGTCATTGATGGACTTTACAGGCTTGAAACTCTTTTTCTAGAAGACCACACTCGGGCAATGTTTAAAGTTGCAGACGGCAATTCTAGTGGGCATGTGGATTTTGACGAGTTTCTAAAGCTGCTTGACCTAGCCGATATAGATGGTGATATAAAGGTTCCCTCCGCGAGTCGAGACGAGCGCGGGAACATTCGGATAGAGCCCAGTCACGAGGAGTACTTTGGAGAAACATTGCGAAAATTCAATGCAGGCAAGACGCAAAACAATGTCGAATTTCGTTTGGCTCATAGTCAGCATTTCAGCCAAGAGTTGTACGAGAGCCGCATTGCATCGCTGCAAAGGTTTGTCTCAATGACTGTGATTTTCCATCAGATGGGCAGGCGCGTCGAACAATTCTTTGAAACTATTTCATTTGGGTTGCTAGGATACCGTATGGACAGGACGCACAGTATAATGAGAATTGCAACCACTGCCTCCCCAATCAGTGGAGCCGACGTACGCCACCGCATGAATCAATTACAGCTCCAAAGTAAGATTCATTATTCAATTCATGTAATTTCAATGGCTTACTTGCGATATCGTGCTCGCAAACAATCATGCTATCCTGAACCCGACAAGTGACTTTTCTTCCGACATTGGCATGAGTGCAAGTCTGTCTAGCCCCTTTTTGCTCACTTTCCTTTTATTGATTTGCAGCAAGGGCTCAATGGTCACAATTTAAGTAAAACACTTAGAAATAATTTATTGAAATAGTCAAGAGATGAAGTTCTTCGAAGTAGTGTTTAGGACAACTCGAAGCCGGCTCCGGATTCAATAGCGTAGAGCAAACGTTGCTTCAGTACCTTCTCGCTACTGTACGTAGGTAACTTCAGCACATTAAAGCACGTCGAGGCTGAAGGTAGCTTATCTCCGTCTCGTAGAATACCCACCCGCTGGATTGTAAAAGGAGGATTTAAGCTCCCAAATCCAAGGGGTGGCGGACGCTCGCAAGACGTTACGAAACGCAATAGATCAGCTTGCTGCTTACTGCTCATTGAAGACAAGACACTCCAAAAGCGGTTGACTGTTCTGTCTATTCCAGTGAATCCACCAGCGTAGCGTGAATGTGCCCGCAAATCTTCGACATCAAGTTTTCCATCCGATACACCACTGATGAGAACTTGAAGCTCGGGCTCGTTAAAAAGACGCAGCCAAGACCGATCAATGACTTCCCAGAGTCCTCGCGTGAATGCCTCTGATTGATCTTTGACACGATCGACAACATAGTGCTTTGCAACAAGTTCAACATAGCGCTGCTTGTTGACGTTTGTAACTTCCACGTTTGCTCCGTCTGGAATTAAGAGGACATCTTTGTTCCCACCAAATTGATCATGCATTATGCTGAAAGTGAGGCACAAATCTGTTGTATCACCCTCATAGGCCTTTAAAAACATCAAATTGTTGTAAAGCTGCGGGTCGACGGTACTCAGGTCTGCCAACATGTGTAGGTAGTTATAGTCACCTCGAAGAAAACTCAGAAAGAAATGAGCAAACCGTGGGTTGATTGTGATGCCTTCAAAGAGAGCCTTACCCAATATTCGGCCCAGGAATTCAAACAAGACAATATGGTCTGGTGTTCCATGGGCAGCACCGGACGAGGGGTTTGGGTATAAGCAGTTTCCGGCGCCATCGGTGACCGAAAAAAGTGCGTAGTTGGGGTTGAAAGCAATTGCACACAGATCTGTCCAGAATTCTTTGAATAAGCCACCGGCATCAATGCCTGGTTCTCGAGCCCCGGCTTCGTTAAAGTATTGTACCGATAATCGCTGCCGCATGTTTCGGCCCAGATGATTCATGGTTGCGAGTCCATCTTCAAGAATTCGACCTCGTGTTATTCGGACAGGGACCCCTTTCTTGAGAGGATTCGGATTGAACGGATTTGAGGAATTCTAAAACAGTATATTGAAGGCCCTTACCGTTGTCAGACATTTCTGCTTGCAAGGTAAAGAGATATTCACAGTCAGTAACTTACCTCTCCTTGAATTTCTACTCGATTCGTAGTCACGATTCGTTCAAAGAGTTTAAGTCTTCGCTTAAAAGAAACAAGAAACGGACACATACGCAACACGGGTGTCGAGAGCAACGCTACATATTCGGCATGGCAGTTGCATTTCGAGAGATCCTTTTCCAACAGGTTTGGCAGCAGCCATAGCTTGGGTACACAGATTGGCCTCCGACTTGAACGATCATACAAATCACGCATGGCCCTTGACGAGGCCGATATCAGAGCTACTCCAAAGTAATTAGAATGAACAGAAAGACTTGTCGAATCGATGCAGCAAGCCCGATACAAGAGCTTTTTGAGAAGCTGAATGACACGTCTTAGTTGATGTTTGGGCAAAGGGCGGTCCATGTCGTGGATTTCAACGTCGTCTGTAATAATCAAGGTGTGTGACAACACTACAGCAAACATAAACAGCAACGCTGCCCCGTCTAAGTCGCTAATTCCACTAGATATCCCAGTAAGGCCAGTCTGCATGTCCAAACACCGTATGAAAGATTTGCCCTCATCCATCTCGACAATGCTGTGAATTTGGGATGCAATCCGACGGTCTGACTGCATGATTCCCCACGCACATTGCACAAATGGCGTAGAAAAGCACAGGGCGTTCAAAATAATAACAACGAATGGTTCCGCTCTTATGCAAGCCTTGGGGAATTCGCCCTTGGCGGATTCCCTGTTCTGACTAAGAAGCATATCATCGTTCCCAGCGCCACCCCATCGTGCCACGACAACAGAGAAGCAGCGACACAAGCAAAACAAAAATGTCACTGTATAGTCGGATCGTGGGACAATGTTAGTTGAGAAAATGGTCCCGATATCGCTACAATCACCTTCCACCCCTTCCGCTAGGTTGCGCGAAACCGTAGACTGATTCCTTAAAGACGACGGTTTCAAATTCTTGGCCGCTCGCTTTTTGGCGTCCTCACCGACCAGCAGGCTTGACATGCCCTTTGTTAGCTTCCGCGCCCATTTTGAAGAGTTCCAAAAGCTCTTATTGCGGTCCACACGTGCTTCTTTGGCTGCCAAACTTGCTGCCGACGAGCTTCCCACCTCCAGCATGTCCTTCTCGTGTTTTAAATCCTTATCGCTCTTGGTCGACAAGATGTTTTCTGTACCAAGTACTTGCGGATCCAGGGCGATTTGAAAGATGCGACGGACAAAGGAATCCACCATACATAGCCCTGCACTGGTCTTGAATGACCTTCGACAAGACAATTGGGATCGTATGACCATTTACTCCGTCAACCCAGACAACGGCCGAGTCACGGGAGGAGAATGTAGCTAAAGGAATGGCTTGTACCAAAACTGTAATGAGATTAAAAAACACCACGGCAGCTCCAAAGTCCAGCTTAAGACTGTCAGTACCATTCAGCGTAGGACATAGAAGGCCTAGCTGGACCACATTGGCTAAGAAGCATTGTGTCGGCGTGGCAGGACATACCGTCATGGGCACATCGTCGAACGGAAACAAATTTTCGACGCCGTCATTTTGAAGCAAGCCGTCGCCTTTATCGCCAAAAAGTCGCAAGGCGGACACGAATGGACAACCTTTTGTCCCCGACGATGTGACCCAGTATGCCAAGAGCTCATTTGATACTTTCCACGTCAAGAGCGGAATAGTATAAATCTCGCGAACGAGACGAATCATCAAAAAGTCACCCCTTGCATCGTGATCACTCGCTTGTTCCACTGCATCACAAACGTTACGGATCCACACTCCTATACGTTGTTTACGTAAGTGAGACACGCAGGTTTCTCGATTCAAGTCCAGCATGGGTGGAATAGGTTTGGGACCGGCAACTGTAAAGAGTAAATAGTGTCGCCAAATTGACAGCATATCCAAGGGGGATGAGAAATATGCACAAGGTTGATGAAGTTGCGAGGCTGTGGTCGTAGTGGTAAGCCGTGTTCGGGGCCCTGCCTCCGTTTGGTTTGGCAACAACCAATCCCAAGATGTTCGAAAAACTGTAACGCGGCAATCTGACAAAGCCTGCAGAGAAGAAATCGATCGCGGTACGGCCATGACAGCCTTCAAACACTGTTGACAGGCATCAAACACGTCATTCCCAACCAACGGCTCCACACTTGGATCAACCAGGGCCACTAGAATGATCCTCATCACAAACTTCATCCGGTAATTTCCCTCTTCCGAAGAATTCCAGCATGCAAAAGGGTTGACGTTTTCGTCCGGGCTTTGCAAGCCCGGAGTTACGGCATACTGTAAAACCTGCGACAGCAAGATGACATCTTGGCGATCGTTCCACACGATCACTCGCCTACTTCCCCACGGAACAGAAGTATGGCCCTGACTTTCACGACGGGATGTGATGAACCAGAGGCTGCGGACTAGTGTCGTTGTTGTAGCCGGAGGCGGGATATACGTAGTGATGTTCTGGGACCGCGAAAGTAGATCGCGGACGGACCTCAAGTCGTACATTTTACTGACGAGATCGGCACGAATATTTCGTTGCATTCGATCGCGAGTGATGCATCCCCGAGCCCTGCTCTGAATTTGGACGGCACGCTGGTGTTCTCTCACTTGGTTAGCTCGTCGGGCGCGTTCCTGCGATGCCTTGGTCACGGCAGAAATCGAAGTCCCGGAGGAAAAGGGGATTGTCTGGTTTGTTTCCGTCTTAACCGGTAGCGTCGACGCATCCGTAATAGTAACGGACGTCGCTGTACTTGTTTCTTTGGCTTTGAAAGCATTTGTCGGTGAAGTGGATGCGAACGAAGCTTTCGCTTGTTGCTGTTTGATTTTCAAGCGCCGTTGGCGGTTTTCGGCAGCCCTTTGTTGGGCGGCATTCTTTTGGAGCTCGTCCGCAAACATGACCCTGTCGACACCTTGCGGGAAATGGGAAAGTGCGAGGAAGACGCAGAGAAGCTACCAAAATTACCTAAGGAATGAGGGTCGGAAGTAAAAGATCATGGTCACGCGTTGGAGACATCAAGAACAGTCGCAACAAACGATTCCAGTTTTGCACCCCCTTGGAGATAGGAGCCCTAAACCTATTGCCACTTTTCGTTCCCTTACAGTTACAGTTTTACTGTTAGGGAGGTGAAATTTTGTAACTCTCCAGTCGAAGTGTAGCATCAGCGCAGGAACCTACAAATGAACCCCATTTATTCTAATGTAAGGCCTACAATCTGTACCATAACTTACTATAAAAGTTAGCAGTAGTAACGAAAGTTGCCAATGCATTGGCTGTTTGGAACTCTGTGCGGATTCCACAGGCTTGATGTGAATAGGACCGAGCGCGTTCGTTCCGTGCATCAGTCTTGACTACGTATACATCCCAAAATTTCTGATTTACTGCGAGAGCTTAGTATAAACAGCGATGACATAAGCGCTGCCGATAACGATTCCCTTAGCTTCTATTGCTACTAATGTAAAACACCATGCCCCTTTATTGCTAGATACCTAGAATACCAAGCCCCTCGTATTGCCCAAATGAAGCGGAAAAGAATACGAATTTGCTTTGTTACCGTGGGTACAAAAAAAGCTGCCGCACTAAAATAAAAACTGATATCGTAAGGTTCATTGAAAGTCGGAGACTCGTCAGCGATCAACAGAATCGACCTTCGCTTGTAAAAGAGAGCATCTCTTGAGGTGGAATCGAAACCAGATGTGGGCTGGTGCTTTTTTGTTCTCCCTAGTATGCCTCTACCAGATGGCCGTTGCACAGGCTAATATGAATCACGGTGTTTACACGGCAACGATCGAACCTATCGCGAGCGCCACAACGAATCGCAACAGCGGTGTGATTGGCTCTGTGGTAGTCTTTGATGCTGGCGACGGCGTCACGGTTGGATACGGTGGCTTTGTGGAAGGCCTGCAGGCAAATTTGGAGGCAACTACGTGCACGGCTACGAACGGTTGCGGCGTTCACATTCACAGTGGCACTTCTTGCTTCAACAGCACAACCCAGGGTGGCCACTATTTTGAATCACCCGTGACGGACGATCCCTGGGTGGAAGAGCGCTATTCGTCAGATGAGACTGGATTTGCGCTCTTTTCCAGTGTAGCGGTGATCGGGACAAGCAACCTTGAAGGGAGAGCATTTGTAGGTAAGTATTCAAAATCTCACGCTCGAAAAAATGTGTATTATTTTACGCCTTCCTGTAATAGTGCCTGACTGTCACCTTTTCTCTGTGGAAATAGTGCATGCTGAAGATGGATCACGCGTTGGTTGCGGTCTCTTGACGGAGCTGAAGGACGATACGCGCATTCTGCAGGCCAATACGGTGGGTCTGGCGTCCTCCACGGTCGAAAGCGAATCCAAAGCGGTCATTTTCCCGGGTACGGATCGCATCTGTGTTGGCGGGAACGTGGACGCACTTCAGCCTGACATTCTCTCCTTCCAGGCTGGAGGTTTAGACTGCAACGCTACCAACGGCTGCGGCGTGCATATTCACAGGTATGACTATTTCCCATCTTCTGTATGCACAATCCGGATCTTGTATGGACGACAGCAAGCGGCGGACGCAGTGGGTTCATGTTTTTCTAACCGATCCCCTCGCTTGCTTTCTAGCGGTACTGATTGCACCGACAGTACCACTCAGGGTGGGCATTTCTACAACGCGGATGTGGTGGATGTTGATCCTTGGCTACTGGTTGGCTATGAGAGGACTAATGCCAACGGCGAAGCCTTTTACCTGCAGTGTCTTGTGACGGGCGAGGCGAATAACGAAGGGCATGCTTTGATTGTTCACAGTGAAGACGGAAGCCGATTGTCTTGTGGGATTTTGCAATTTGAAACCACCACTACCGAGGCAATTGCGAATGGTATGGATGGAAGCGTACTCTCCCGCTTGGTCGGCATTGGGCTTCTTTTTGAATTCATCATTGTTTTGGCCACGCATTGGTAGCCTTCGAAGTGTTAACGAAAGTAGGCAAATAAAACGTAATTCTTTGGAAATAAGGGAAACTTTGCTTCAAATCAGAAACATATCACTCATAGAAGCATACCTTAAGATAGCCGTGGACAGCAATTTATGTTAAGATCATCGAAGCAGGCTGCACTAGCAGTTGTTCACAGTCAAGCAATGCTGGAAATGTTCGTTCTCAGAAACTTGAAAAACGGCCGATTCCGACGTAGTTCAAAGCTAACAAAGCCAAATTGCTATCACAAAAGGAAGGTTCCACTGGTATCCTCTGGGATGACATCTTACTTCGTGTCGACTGTTTCAGAGACCCCTTTGTGATCCCCCTCACATCGGCAGTATTATTGGGTAGGGAGTGCATTCTTGACTTTCACATTTAAAAATTTTACAAATAATAGTTGCAAACCATACCACAGAATCCTTTTAACTAGGAAAATGAAACGAGTACGAGCTAAGACGTGCCCAAAGGATCGTAGATACTGTCGTAAGAAGATAAAACACAAGTTGAACCCCACAATATAGGGATATCAAACCCCATATGCTTGTTGTAGGATTTTCCTATACCATCAACATAATATATTGGAGAACGGAGAAATCCTTTTATGCAAATCTTTAACAAAAGGATATTTGGTTACCAACAATTTACATTTACAGTTTGTGGATTCACAGTTAGCATAGGTAGTCTGACCATTCACGTCAGTTAACGAAATTCCTCGAAAATACCAGAATCAAAAGTAAACGGTACGCCGAAACGCTGACTGACGGCGAAAAGTACAGTCACCCAAAACTTGTTGCAGTGACGTCTTTCTTGCAAGAGAAAGCTTGCTCTTACCTACTTCGCAACACCCATCGATCAACACCGCACAAAATGAAGTAGTTTCCTTTTTCGACCAGAAATTGGTTGTGTCATCGCCTTCTGCGCTGTTGTTGCCCGACAGCATAGTAGAAGTCAACTCTGCTTGCTGTGAAAGAAACAATTGTCTTCCTCGGACAGAGCACTTTCTGGCTTTGATCGCCTCACGCACGCTCAAGCCATCTTACTATCCACTCCCGTGTCATGCCCAGCATCCTCCGCAAGCCTTCCTCGTCATCGTCTCGTCCCCGTAGGAATAGTATGGTGACAATGTGGCTTTATTTTTCCACCGGCCGGACGGCTCTGGCGTTGGTACCAACTATTAATTTTAGCGGTGCACGGAGCCTTTCGCGAGAAATCCCTTCATTTGGTGCGGCTTTTGCGAGGACATCTCATCTTTCGACCCGCCGGTCTCGAGTCGGCCAAGCCTTTATGTCCACCACCGCCGACCCTGATACATCGAAAACGACCGAAACCGACAGAGCCTACGATATAATCAACAAGGAGCGTGGACTAGACAAATACGAGCCTGCTTCCTTCGAGTCCGACATTTATCGTTGGTGGGAAACTGCGGGTTGCTTCCAACCCGACGCCAAGCAAAAGGCGATAGACGACAACGACGACAGCACATCCACCGCACCGTACGTCCTTCCCATGCCCCCGCCTAACGTGACGGGGCGCTTGCACATGGGGCACGCCATTTTTGTCGCCCTCCAAGACGTTCTGGCCCGCTTTCACCGCATGCGCGGTCGACCCGTGCTGTGGTTGCCCGGCACCGATCACGCCGGTATCGCTACGCAACTGCAAGTCGAAAAACTTTTGATTGCGGAAGGAACAACGCGAGAAGAAGTGGGTCGCGACGAGTTTTTGCGACGCGTTTGGATGTACAAGGAAGAACAGGGAGGATTCATAACGTCGCAATTGCGGTCACTAGGGGCGTCGGCGGATTGGAGTCGGGAGCGCTTCACGATGGATGACGATTTGTCGCAGGCAGTTGTCGAAGCCTTTTGTCGCCTACACGAGAAAGGTCTTGTATACCGTGGGGAATACATGGTCAACTGGGCACCTTTACTTCAGACAGCCGTTAGTGACTTGGAAGTAGAATACAGCGAGGAGGAAGGTAAATTGTACTACTTCAAGTATATGGTTGAAGGCAGTGAAGGTACGTAAAGACAAGTGCAAAATGTCTACAAAATTAGCTGCTATCTCACAAGTATTTGGGTTTCAGAATTTATACCAGTCGCTACGACGAGGCCCGAAACCATTTGTGGAGACACGGCTGTTTGCGTGCACCCCGAGGATGAGCGGTATAAGCATCTAGTTGGAAAAGCTTTGGTGGTACCAATGAGCGGAGGTCGTACCGTGCCCGTGATTGCTGACGAGTACGTGGATATGGAGTTCGGGACGGGAGCGCTCAAAATCACTCCAGGTCACGATCCCAACGACTATACCCTCGGTAAAAAGTTTGATTTGCCGATTATCAACATAATGAATAAGGACGGTTCGATGAACGCCAATGCGGGCCAGTATGATGGTCTCGATCGCTTCGAGTGTCGTCAACAGTTGTGGACCGACATGGAAACCGAAGGTCTCGTAATAAAGGCCGACCCGCACACGCAACGAGTTCCGCGATCGCAACGCGGCGGAGAGATAATTGAACCTTTGGTAAGCAGCCAGTGGTTCGTCAAAACAGAAGGGATGGGCGCCAAAGCTCTGAAAGCTGTGGAAGATGGTGACATCAAGATAGTTCCGCAGCGCTTCGATAAAATTTGGAATAATTGGTTGACCGACATTCACGATTGGTGCGTATCACGACAGCTATGGTGGGGTCACCGTATTCCGGTCTGGTATGTTGGCGAGACAGGCGAAGACGAGTTTATAGTGGCGCGGAACGAGAAGGAAGCTCGTGAAAAGGCGGTGGCAAATGGTCACTCCGCAGACGTTGTACTCCGACAAGAGGAAGATGTGCTCGACACGTGGTTCAGCTCAGGCCTGTGGCCGTTTGCGACGGTTGGCTGGCCTCAAAACGAAGGAGTCAAGGGTTCGGATTTTGATCGCTTTTTCCCTGCTTCTTGTTTAGAAACAGGCTACGACATCATCTTCTTTTGGGTAGCTCGTATGGTCATGATGGGTATTGAGCTCACCGGGAAGAGTCCATTCAGTGTGGTGTATTTGCACGGCCTTGTCCGTGCCGCTGACGGAAGTAAAATGTCCAAAACCAAAGGCAATGTGCTGGATCCTTTAGATACTGTTGCTGAATTCGGCGCTGACAGTTTACGCTACTCTTTAGTTACGGGTGTTACTCCCGGACAAGATATTCCGTTGAACATGGAAAAGATTGAAGCGAATAGAAATTTTGCCAACAAGCTCTGGAATTGTTGTAAGTTTGTTACGGGAAACGCACTCAAAGATCTTTCAGACGAGGACTTGGCAAGTCTGGCCGTATCCGGTCCAATCGAGCAGGAAGAGTTCGATAGCCTTTTGCTACCGGAGCGATATATCATCTCAAAGTGCCACACTTTGGTAGCAAGCGTTACACAAGACATTGAGAAATATCAACTCGGAGCTGCCGGTAGCAAAGTATACGAATTTTTGTGGGATCAGTTTGCCGACTGGTACATTGAAATTTCCAAGACTCGCTTGTACGAGGGCGCCGGTGGGGGTGACAATATTGAGGAAGCACAAGCCGCTCGTCGAGTTTTGGTGTATGTTTTGGACACCAGTTTGCGTCTGCTACATCCCTACATGCCGTACGTAACCGAACAGTTGTGGCACCACTTGCCTCGTGCCGACGCTGGCCCGGACCAAGCTGCACACGCACTCATGTTGGCGAACTGGCCGCAAATGAACGACAACGTGCTGACCACGAGCGAGGCCGCTGTGGCCCAATTTGAATCTTTCCAGGCATTGACCCGAAGCGTGCGCAATGCCCGCGCTGAATATAACGTGGAACCGGGCAAACGTATTGCTGCTGTGATCGTGGCGCGCGGCAAATTGAAACAAGCGATTGAAAAAGAGCTCAAATCGCTCATTGCATTGGCGAAACTGGATCCGGAACAAACGCTAATTTACGAAGCAGGGTCGGAAGAAGCGAGACAGGCAACGCAGGTGGAATCAGTCCAAGTCGTAGTCCAGGACGGTGTAGAAGCCTTTCTGCCGCTGTCGGGATTAATCGATCCGGAAAAGGAACGTTTGCGTCTCGAGAAACGCCGCGAGAAGCTGGAGAAGGAAATCCAAAAACTTGCAGGGCGCTTGCAGTCAAAAGGATTCGTGGACAAGGCCCCCGCCGATGTTGTGGAGAAGGCCCAGGCAGAACTGGCCGAGCTGGAGGATCAAGCTGGTAAGGTACAAGCTAGCTTGGAGACTCTGACCCAATAGTAAAAACAGATTTTTACTCCAATGACCAATTGAGCCCTGTCTACATTTGAATGCACTATCCGCGAAAAAGTAATTTTCATTTTGCGTCTTGCCCTTCTGTGGGATGTCCGCGCGTCGCTCGTAGTCCATTTGCGAAGGATCGTCTGCCCGCCAGTCGCCCCAGATCCACGTGGAGAAACTCACAATTTCCGTCGTATTCCTACCGGATCCACAAAACGAGGACGTAAACTGTAAAACATGCCTCATAAAATCTACCATGGTGCATCTTCCATCCTCCTCCACCCTCCTAACCTGCGTGTCGGTACTTCTCTCCGGAGCTCACCCCGCAAAAGCATCATGGCTAGCTCGTAGGACAGTAGAAAAGCCGACTCTGGCACGAATCCATGAGCAGCGAGACTCTACGGACCGGAAATCGAGGGCGCCCTTCTTACATCGTCGACAGAATCACTACGCGCATCATCCCCACGGGCTACTCACTACCCTCCGTGGTGGCGCCAGTAATGCAGACAACAAAATGGACGGTCCTTGTATCGGAATTGATCTCGGAACGACGTATTCGTGTGTCGCTGTCTGGAGAAATTCTCGGGTGGACGTGTGTCCGAACGAACAAGGTAATCGGATTACCCCTTCGTACGTGGCTTTCGGCAAGGACGGCACCCGACTAATTGGCGACGCTGCGAAGAATCAGGCACCGTCCAATCCAACGGGTACGTTTTTTGACGTGAAACGCCTGATTGGTCGCAAGTACAACGATGCTACCGTGCAAAAGGACAAGACGCTCTTTCCGTTTTCGATCGAAAAGGGTCCCGACGACAAACCCTTGCTCGGATTGCCGACCGAGTTAAAAAAGCAGCAAGGCAAATCTCAATATACTCCAGAAGAAGTATCGGGAATGATTCTGCGCAAACTCAAGGAAACCGCGGAAACCTTTTTGGGATGCGAAGTGAAACACGCCGTCGTAACCGTCCCAGCGTACTTTAACGACGCCCAACGACAGGCGACGAAAGACGCCGGAACAATTGCCGGTCTTAAGATCGAACGAGTCATTAATGAACCCACCGCAGCCGCAATTGCCTACGGACTAGATAAGCAAGATGTCGAAGAGAATGTGTTGGTTTTTGATCTTGGCGGTGGAACGTTCGACGTGACTCTGCTCTCGATCGACCACGGAGTCTTTGAAGTGCGTGCTACGTCGGGAAACACACATCTGGGAGGTGAAGATTTTGATCAACGTCTCATGGAGTACTGCATGAGTGTTTTCAAACGTCAGTCTGGAATTGATGTTTCCGGGGACAAACGAGCGATTCAACGACTTCGCAAACAATGTGAACTGGCCAAGCGGACGCTATCGACTCAAACTTCCGCCACGATCGATTGTGACGCTTTTTCCAACGGTGTTGACTTTACCACCACCATTTCGCGAGCCAAATTTGAAGAATTGAACATCGACTTATTCAAAAAGACTATGGTTCCTGTTACTCAAGTCCTGAAAGATGCGGGAATGAGCAAAAGCGAGATTGACGAAATTATTCTCGTTGGTGGTTCTACTCGAATTCCAAAAGTCCAGCAGATGTTGACGGAGTACTTTGGCGGCAAGGAACTGAATAAGGGGATCAACCCGGATGAAGCCGTGGTACGTATACCTTTTGGAAGGAAAAAATGGTTCAGGGACTGGTGCTACTGACGAAAACTTCGTAACGCTTGGCTACTGAAGAGGGCTTTGCGACCGGAGTAGTTACCGGGCCTACTCGCCGAGTCGCTCCTGATGCGAACAGTTACACATAAACAACAACCGAAGCACAACAACTCCATGGGACTATTGCCGAATGACTAGAAGTTTTCCGTATGCTGACACGCTGCTGTTTGTATTTTTGTAGGCCTACGGTGCTGCGGTCCAGGGAGGAATTTTGAGCGGCGACGCGGCCGAGGCGACCAAGGATGTGTTGTTACTTGATGTCGCACCCTTGTCACTAGGCATTGAAACCGCCGGTGGCGTCATGACTCCCTTGATCAAACGGGGTACCACAATTCCGGTCAAAAAGTCCCAAGTATTTTCGACGTACGCTGATAATCAACCCGGCGTGAATATTCAAGTTTTTGAAGGCGAACGGTCCATGACTAAGTCCAACCGGCTTTTGGGGCAATTCGAGTTGGCGGGCATCCCACCCGCTCCACGCGGTGTACCCCAAATTGAAGTTAGTTTTGACGTGGATGCCAATGGAATTCTAAGCATATCGGCATCCGACAAAGGGACTGGTAAATTGGAAACCTTAACCATCACCAGTGAAAAGGGTCGGCTTTCGGAAGAAGAAATTGAACGAATGATACAAGAAGCGGAACAGTTCGCCGATCAGGATGCCGCCGAAAAGGAAAAGGTCCAGGCTCGGAATGATTGTGAAGCATATTTGTACAATCTGAAAAACTCCATGAATGATGCTCTTCAGGATAAGCTTTCTGCGGAAGACAAAGAAACACTATCACAGGCCATTGAGGAAGGTTTGGTGTGGTTGGAAAACAACCCCGCGGCGGAAAAAGACGCGTACGATGCCAAGCAAAAGGAGGTGGAACAAGTTGCTAATCCCATTCTCAAGCGAGCCTACGAAAGCACCAGTGATGGTGCGGCCGCTGCTGACAATGATTTTTTAGGTGAAGATTTGGACGGTGTAGATGACGGCCCGAGTGTAGAAGAAGTAGATTAACCATAGCATAGAACACAGACAAGCTCTGAAAGCTTCCTTCGATACCAACTCAATCTTTCGGTTTTCGAGTTGGCTCGTGAAGCCACTGCCAAGAATCAGCCTCCATGTCCGGTAGTTGAGCCCAAAAACTGCGTACGTGCTGGACGCCATCCCACTGATACTCACCAGTCGTCTGCACTCCAGCAAAGGGACCCAATACTGGATCTTGTAGGAGTTCGTAAGTGTCGTATTCCCTCTCGGTCAACACATGCTTCAAAATTGTTTTGTACGAGTTACTCCAATCAACGTTTGCAAACCGTGTGGCTATCACTTGCAAAGTCTGTACCTGAGCAACATCTTTCATCCCCAACAGTGTACACGGCACGCCAGGATAAGCCAAGGCGCAAACAAGCGCAAGTGTGACAATGTCGCATTGTCTCGAGTGGGCCAAGTCTACCGCAGCCCGGCACGCATCTTGAAGTGCTGCACTTGCCGGGTGCCACAATGGCGGTCCTTGTGGTGATAATAGACCCATAGATACGGGAGCCGCCGCGAGGACGACAATTTCGTTTTGGGCACAAAAAGCTCCGAACGATACGTCGGTATTGAGCAGTTGGCCGCGGTGCAAACTTTGGTCGTGCAGATTCAAGTGCCCGTACGTCAAACTTTGATCCCAGACTTTTGTTTCTGGAAAACGGTCTAGCGTGGCTTGTAAGATTTGATATTGTACCTCTAGCGGATATCCCGTCAGGCCGAGTGCGCGGCAATAGCCCTTTTCGCGACACTCAAGCAAGGCCGGAATCGTTTCGTCGAGTAAGAGATTCAAAGAAGGACTATATTCTGGATCGTGAAGTTGGAGGACGTCGATATAGTTTAGCTGTAGTCGTCGCAATGATCGTCGAACCGAAGCTAACGTGGCCTTCCGGGAAAAATCGAATTGTCGAGAAGCTTTTGACTCATAGCGACCCACTTTGGTGTTGATGACCAAATCCTCTCGGCACAAAGTGCCGTCGTCCAGGTGTAACGACTCCAGCGCCCAGCCCACAACTGTCTCGGAAACACCATGGCCGTACCAGGGAGCTGTATCTAAAATCGTGATACCGACATCTAGAAGAGCGAAACGAATCGTTTCGATCCAACTTTGCACGGTTGGATTGGTTCGTTCCAACGTGCCAACGGTCAAGGCCTTTCCGTCGTCAAAGAAGAAGCTCGAGAATGAAGAGCAACCTAATCCAACAAGCGACAAGGTTTCCGGAAGACGATTTATGCAAGAAGTCGAACACGAAGTCGGTCGTGGTATGGATCGGCAAGGAATCCTGTTGGCAGTATGAGCGGAGGAATTTGGATACATCATTTTCCTGACACCGAAAGGAGCACTCTGGTGTAACTATAAGTTTAATTCACAGTCACAGTCAGTGAAATAAAAATGCAGATTGGAAAAACCAGATTAGAGGTGCCGTCTAAATTCTCGGAAGACCCAATTACTATATAGAAAATACCTACGTCAAGCATATGGGTTCGATAGCCCTAAGTCTACTGGGCAAGCTAGTAATTTTTTGTTTTACGCCTTTGATCTACCTGTAAATACGCACCATCTACGCTAGGAGCAACCGGTCCAGTGTCAGGAAGCATACGGGCAATTTCAAATGATGCATGCTATTCATGTTACTGTTCGGAAAGCCCCTACCTGGAATACAAGGGATCGCAAGCATTTGTAGTTGCATTTACAAAGGAACGGTACATGTTGCAGAAACCAAAGCACTCTTCGTAAGAGCTTCCACCTAGGGGGAGCAACAAATTATCAAAGTCCCCAGGAAAAGGTGGTCCAGGAAATGCCTGGCAAGCGCGGATTGTTCCAAAGGCTTTTGTCTCATCAAATGGAATGCGCCAGTTATGCTCTGCGGCAACCAGGAAATCGGTGTACATATCCACGTTATCAACAAAGCCTACAAATTCATCTGATAGTAACGTGAAGCAATCAAGGAAGCTGCATCCCACATTTGTACGGTAATGACAATGACAGGCCGGTAAAAGCCAAGGCTGTGCCAAAAACAAGGCTAGAACAACGAGATGGCGATCTCCGGTTGGTACAGCAGCAATTAACTTTGAGGTCAGAGCTATATTACAATCAGCCGAATTTCATGTTAGTAAGAGTTCAACTGTTCAGCTTTGCTTGACTGTGAATATGACAGTAAACAGCAAATCCAACCTGATTTGATGCTCTTGAGTTGTTTTATTTCTCAGGTATATGCTTTTATAAATGAAGTTTTTTTTCTTAAAAATTTTGCTTGTAAGAAAGAAGATCAGCGGTTAAGCACCCATTTATTGGATTCGGTAGAGTCTGTATGATCACCCATTTGCAGACCGCTTTATTTGCGGTGTTTTGGCCTGAGTTCCGCAAATAACCGCAAATAAGGTTTCAAAATCGCCGCATACTAAAGTACTAAGTTAACTGCAACTTAGCTTCATCCACGTAGAGCCAGTACAAAAAAAATAACTCGCACCCAAAGTGGCCCACAATCCTACTTCTGTATTTGACATGACAACATAGCTAGTGTGATCTTTGAAAGACTTTTTGTGCTTTGTTCAACACCAATGTACTTGCCTGAGTATTGCCATCATATTGCAGTTGTTAGTAGTGGCAATGAAACATTTGATACAAAGTTGCCACCTATACTTCCATATAAGCTAGCGGCAACCAACATGAGAACATTTGTCAAAAACATTCAGAGGCATTGAGCCCGACTGCAACGGAAATTTACGGACGAAGAAATTGACCAGCTCAGCCAGGAGTTCAGCACTTTTCTTCGAGCATATTGAGAAGAGCCAATATTCCAAGAGGTATTGCTCTGCTTCAGCATTCGGAAGCACAACTTTTCAGACAGTTGGGCAGCGACACATGGACGGTTCCCGCTTGTTCAGAAATTTTGTGGTGGGCTGGCCTCAACATTTCCAAACAAAGTGACAGTGGAGTCTTTAGGATCTACACAAACCAAAAGGTCTGTTTCTCTAGGATAGTTGGTCCCGATACATTCTATTGCTTGACATGACCAACTAACTCCTTTGAGAAGTTCTTCCCCTTCCTTAACGCAAGGCTCCACCTAAGTCTTTTACGGCAGGCGCGGACGCTTTTGCGACAATTTGGCAAATTTCCTCAACTAACATAGTTAGAAAAGTTGTGGTTCCCATTCATATTGCAATTTCTATCCCAATGGGAAACTAATACCAACACAGCTTGATGACGCATTTCTACTACCTAACAGTAACAAGCTTGCAACACCTATGTGTAGGGTTTTGAGATGGAAAGCATCAAGACACTTCCGCAAGTTTTTCACAAACAGAACTGGATTTTGGCGAATGATCTACATTCTGTTTTGACGGCCGCGAAAGTCCACTAGACCCACTTTTGAGGGTCTACTCCAAGAAGAACAATATTATATGACCTGCCTCAAATTTCATTAAACAAAAGAGACTTCCCGTCAGCGAAAACTTGCCAGAGCCTTTTTGGCCGACAATACCGCATTGTTTCACTAGACTGACTGGAAGGAAACGTTTCGCAAGGTCAGAGGAATATTGGAGCGACGTCGCATACACACATTATTACACTTGGAAGTTACATTCTCAAGTCGCTTTTCATTAAGGATTTATTGATGGATCATCTCTCAGGATGCCTCCTGGGGAAGAAGCGTCGTTTGGAGATCTCCTTGCCAACACAGGCCTCAAACAAATCGCGAATGTATCCAGTCTCAAAAACAAATAGTGAATGTGACCCTTGTATACTTGAATTAACAGTAAGTAGGATCTATTGCATGCGATAATTGTCACTACTAGGGAAATTTCTAGCGCCATACCTTTTTTACTTACACAAACCGCTGCGACGTCAGGCACTACAAACGTCGTGGTTCAACTATCGACACGGCAAGAATGCGATGCGTCCGGCGAACAGGGAAAATGTGAGGCCTGTTTGGCGAAGAAAGATCACCGGCCGGACAGATTTGAAATTCCTGTGACATCGGCCGAGTCCGGGTTCGCCGTGACGTGGCACTGTGGCGACGGACAGGCGCGATTACAAACCTGTAGTCGATCCGTAAAACGGCCCAAAACTGTGGGACGAAGGAACTTACAGTGTGTGAATCTTTATTTTGTCCGTAATAGTGATTTTGCGGCATGGTTTTGGCCGGATTAGTGAATTTCTTCTCTAGTTTACAGTCAAAGCTACATCTTTTTCGCGTACATGGACGGATTCAATGGCAGAGAGTCACAGTCACAGTTGTAGTAGTCATCAAAACACACTGCTCACTTGATATGATGGCAACAAGATCAAAGAGACATCACCAGGCCTCTATAAATACGGCATTTTCATCTATTTACGGCACTGGTGCCAAATTAGAGATCTGAAAACGCCCATAAATAGTTTAGGATCATAACCTATCATTCAACAGCAAAATGCGACTTTTTGATGCTTGTGGCCTTTTTTTGCAAGCAAGCAACAACGGGAAATTGTGTGGTCCTGGTCCATTTTTTCACCTGTACTGCTGACATGGCAAAACAAAAGACGCCCTTTCAAACAAAGCATGAAAGTCTCACAGAGAGATCCAGTCACCCTAAAAGTTCTGTCTGTGTCCTGTAATTTCTGTGTATTTTTCGGTCGCAAAGAAAAAGTCGGGGGGAAATGAAGGAAGACAAATAATGGCAAGAATTTCAAGCCACCAGTCTGACCAGAAAGTTACCTACAACACATCCAAGGGCAGCACCCAATGCGCCGGGAACAATATTCTTTACTTACTCTAGAAGGAGAGAAAATGTTACAATATATGATATGTTGTTAGGACAAGTGTTACCTAACACTGATAATGGAAGTGTGAATCAGGAAGAGAGACATTGTGGAATTGTATCTTTTATGTTTGCCTTATTGCAGGACTTGATGTATTTACAAGATGATTGGTGTCATCCCATGTTGGATACCACAAGTACAGGGCATATGCATGATAAGGCATGACTCAGTCTCACAAATTGCAATGCAGGAAAGGGGTATGTCCCAATGCTTGCTGAGGAATTCTATGTGGGATTTATACTTAGAGGAATATATTCTATGTGAGAAGGGCATACTCCCAGTACATAGTGTGGAGTCATTCAGTGGACTGGATGATCACAATCCCATGGACTAGTCACAGGATAAACTCTTCTCATTGTTCTAGAAACTCATTTGATCCAAACATTGCACTAGCATGTTTCCCTGTATCCACTCTCTAACCTGTGGGGAGCATTACAAGCAAGTTGAGTATTATAGTCCCTAGGTTTGCTTAGGTGTTGGTTGGTTGTCATAAAGCCCAACCTGTGGTGTTTGAGGCTACAGTTGGAAGCAAAATTCCCCAAACCTTCAAGCTCATTCTGGATTACACTCTTTGCCATCAATGATATTGTGCAGCAGGCATTAATCACATTTGTGGCTCTTCAGGGAAAACCAACACTCTTGGCCCAGCAAAAAGAGAGCCTTTTAAGGTTTTGTTCAAGAATCTCAGAACTTTCAAGGTGCACTCTCTGGATGGTGTCACTGAGCTGAACAGCAATCTAGTACAGTCAGCTAAAGAGAAATTTGGCATTTCAAGAAGTGTTGTATTTGAGTATTTCCAAGATTTGGGTAGTTTTGTGTTGTCCATGATAGCTGATATGGCCAATGAAACATTAGAAGTAGTGAATGCATCATTTGCACAAGGAATAGCAAATTTGATTGAACAGTCAACAGAAATAGTAGCTGAACCCAATTCAAATAATGAAGCCAGCAACTGTGTTCCCTCTTTTTTCTTGCTCAATGGTAAAAATGCGTGGAGCCTTCTTTGCAGACCTTCTGTCCATGCATCATTTACTGTTGCGTGAAACCTTTTCTGAAGATATGCTGGAAGATAGGAAAGATCAGTTTTGTCAGCTCACAATGGCGTACAGCCAGGAAGCAGAGTTAGAAGAGATTTTTGACTCCTGCCCTGAGAGTACCTCATCTCCATCAATGATTGTTTCCCATTATTGCACAGTTTTGCGGGAGGGATGAATACTGTTTTTCCTGGAACAAGGACTGTTGAATCAGATTTCTCTGTCCTGAAATGGTCTAAGGAGGAGTTCTGCTCAAACACAAATGATCTCTTTTTTGAAGGCATAATGCATGCTAAGCAATACAAAGCTTTGCACTATAGCACTAGCTAAACTCTGCACAACATAAAGTACATAAATAAAAACTGAAATTGACCTTTAATAGCTTGTTGATGGTATTTCTGGCATGTGCCGAATTTATTGAGGCCTGGACATCACGGTACACTGTCATATCGTTGAGACGTCTTTAGGACAGTTGTGTTTTTTGGATTTGTCGAGAAACGATCGAAACCAATGCCCCAAAATTGGTTGCTTTCAAGGCCTCGGTCCAAACATTCGTTCCCCGCAACTTATCCTGTTCGATCTCGTCGCGCTAATCACCACATGACATCCTCCTTGCGCAATCCGGATTCGGCGGTCGCCCGTGCCGCCATGGCGCGGCGTCGGCAGCGAATTCCGCACCACGGGGCCGTTGCGACATCGTCCGGTACTACCGATCAGCCCCGCGATCCAACTGCTAGACGAAACTCGGCCGTTGCGGAGACTTCTCGCCAGGTTTACGATCACGAACGGCTACTAGAAAGAAGTTTTGAAGTCGCAGACGAAGCGGCGTCCGTGTTGGCGTCGGTACGTCAACGTCGTCAGCGGGATGGCTCCACACGAATGAATATCGAGCCCGAGTCGGACTCCAACCTTTCGACGGCATCACACGTACCACAACAACACCAAGGGCGGACACCGACAGTCAAGTTTGCAACGCAAAGCTCGTCTACGAGAACGAGCGTCCGTAATGTGCCATCCAGCATTACTCCACTACTGTCTGCCGCCGTCACCGTTTCGAGTGCCCCTCCGCCCACATCCTCACGAACGCCCTCAACGGTGACTAAAGTTTCCCCCGTACCTTTGCCTCCGCCACCGTCAACCTCCGTCGACGGAACGCGCCCGGAACGTGCCGTGTCTTCCCACGGACCCATGTCCCGTACCGGATCCGCGCCATTGTCCACTTCGTCCGCCAAAGCAACCTCGGCGGTACCTCGCACGTTTGTTGCTTCGCGCAGCACGTCTCCCATGCCTCAGCAAACTTCCGACAGTGAGGAGGATAACGATCAAGTCTCGGGAGAAACGAAGCTGCCGCCCACCGTGGAAGAGCTGGAACCCGTCCTAGTTGAAGATGATGACGACGAAGGCCACAAAGGTTGGACCGCTAACGATAGTCATGCGGCCGCAACGACCCATTTACACTACGGTGACCGTATTCGTATACTTTGCCACACCGAAACACCCTGGAGTATTGTACGGGAAAGCTCCCCCGAAAGCAAGGTAACAAAGGCGATAGCAGTCCCCGTTACGTCAGCCACCATGGCCGCCTTTACGGTACAGCGACCCCGCCCCACAGCACAATATGATCCTTGCCTACGCTATGGAGATGTCGTATCTTTGCACCATACCGACGGATCAATTATGAGTGTCCATCGTCAGCAATCCGAGAAAGGCCATAACATTGCTTACGTGCCCGCTTGGATCGATCCGGTGGAAACCGACGACGAACGTATGGAAGTTTGGAAACTTTTGCGGGCGGTCCGGAACGGTCTCGTGCGTGTCGGACACTCTGCGATAGAAAAGGTCACACCACGGTCTGGTCGGACGGCTCCAATAAATTCGGGTGACGCCATTCTCTTTCGGCACGAGAAAACCGGCGGGATTTTACGGTTGGACGTGTCCGGTCACTTGGAAGTAGCCACGGATTCATATGTTCCCAGCAACAGTAATATCCGCCAACGTCGAACTTTGCTGACGCGATTGCAAACGCACGATATCTTAGAAATATCCAAGCACGAAACTTTTCACGTGATTACCGGAACCGTTCCACCGACACCTCTGTGGACTAACGGTCCGGCAGATACGCAACGTTCATTCTCCAACGGCACTCATATCCTGGATGCCCAACGACACGCTTCTACACAAGTAGAGGAAGCACTGTTTGTTGATGTTGATAAGAAACGCAAGATTGAGCTGGCAGACCACATCGGAATATTGCAAGCGAATCGGTCGAAACAGATGGACACCCCTTTGGGACAAGAAATGGTTTTGATTGACGAGCTACTAGGTTCCTTCGTGGGATTAGAAGGAAATTCAATCCGCGTTCATGGGGCAAAATCCCTAGACGACGACAGTTTTCGCTTCGAAGTTGGTACATGTACGAATCTGGACGAAGGCTTACGGTCCATGGTGGAGAGTTTATTGCCTCTATCGACGGCATTTGTTCGCGTAAATCACTTTGTAGTTAGCACGCTTCCACGATACGAAATGGGGCTCGTCATGCACGCTTTCTGCGAAGCGCTGGACGAGTTGTTGCAAAACTACGTTGCTTTGACAGCAACCTTGGAACGCGAATATCGAAGTCTCATAGACTATTCGTTTGGGATCTCAAAATTACAGACACACATTTTGTCTGCACTACATACAATGTCGGTGTTACACCATGCCGTAGAGACTGTTCGTCACAGCAAGGGCGGTGCTCTGATAAATTCGCTTCAAGAATATAAAGACAATCGTTGTGACGGTGATCCAGCCGCCGAGTCTATGATGCATAACCTTGTGGAACGGGCAAGCATACCATATATGAACATGCTTCTGCAATGGCTCAACAACGGTATCCTTGACGATCCGTACAGCGAGTTCATGGTAATGTGGGACAAAAGCAAGCTATGGAATGAGCAGTACGCTGTCGTGGAAGCGCATGTTTTGAGCAGACACTTTGGATCACGACAATTGATCGAAAGAACGGTCTCTACGGGACAATATTGGAACGCTGTTCGCCGATGCCAGGGTCACGTTCAAGAATCTGCTGTGCTCGTGGATACTCTTCCTTTGCGATATAGCGACCCCATTGTTTCTTTTGCTTCCAGCGTCCAGCTGCAGTATCACAAAGCCTCCCGTGTTCTTGTTAGTCTACTGCTGAACGAATACGATCTGCTTGGCTCTTTGCGTCTTATGAAACGATACTTTCTGCTCGATCATGGTGACTTCTTCGTGCACTTTCTTGACGTCGCAGAACGGGAATTGCGTAAATCCCTTTCGAGTGTATCACCTGGAAGGATACAGCATTGGCTGAAAATGTCGATCCAGCTTTCGGAGAGTCACACGGAGGATCAAGCAGCTAGCCCCTTCTTTCAAACACGAGGTAATCGATCTCTGAATGGAAACTCGATACGCTGTAATTTCGCCCCGGAAAGTCTTGCCGATCAATTAGACCAGCTGCACGCCGCCACAGGAGGTATCGATACGCACGAACCCAATACACCTCAACGACATGCGTATGGGGCATCACTAGACGAAGGGCTGACGGGTTTGGACGCATTCCTTATCGAGTTGAGCTTTGTTCCATTCCCTGTCTCTGTGGTTCTTTCGCGTCGTGCGTTGACCAGCTATCAGCTCCTCTTTCGCCATTTGTTTCTCACGAAGCACGCCGAACGTAGACTGGTAGGAATATGGAAAGATCATCAAACAATGAAAGAACTGCAACAGATTCGTGGGTCTATGGGACCTGCTTTTCTTTTGAGACAACGAATGTTACATTTTTTGCAAAATTTGATGTACTATATGATGTTTGAAGTTATCGAGCCGAACTGGTCCGAATTGGAAAATGAGATTGATTCACTCAAACAGCAACGGGAGTACACAGTTGACGATATGTTGCAGGTTCATTCTGAGTTTCTCCAGTCAACAATCCAAGCATGCCTACTGACCAGTCGCGAGTTAATACGAGCCTTGACGAGACTTTTGAAAACGTGTCTGCTTTTTAGCGATCAAATGGGTCACTTCATTAGAGCGACCCAGATTAATGAAGACCGTGACGCTGTTGCGACAGAGAAGCAAAAAGTAGTAGAAAGGAGCCTTAACGGCAGAGATCGCGTTGGAGTTTCAATTTCTGAGAACAGACTCCGTCACACTCTTGAAGAAGCGCGTCGGGAACGTGCCGAGCGAGTGAATCGTCAAACCCTTCGTGTGAAAAGAGAAGTGGCGAATGAGTCGTATAGATGGATGATTGTCCGCTTCGAAGAGGTTTTCTCTGAGCACTTGAAAGAGTTCATGGTCCGTCTATCGTCAGCAGATGATTCATATCCAACCAATGCACAACTAGCAAATTTGTGCGTACGTCTTGATTACAATGGTTACGTCTCGAAATCAATTGTCCGGTCTCCCTAAAGATCCACCCTTTGCGCCAATTTCCAACGAAGCGAACAGTGTTATGTAGTTGCGAATTGAAATCAATTACAAGATGCCGCAGAGAAGCTGATACTAGTCGGTGGCGAACAAAAGGGACTGGTTGGCTTGCCGGAAGTGATGAAACAAAGAGAACAGCTACTAATTTATTTTTACTTCTCCCCGTGACTGCACGATTAATCGACTTGTCATCAGTAAATCCTATGCACTACCTAGCTACTTGCTCTTCCTTAGGGGCAGAGCTCCACATTATCGCATCCGGAAATCGTTGCCCCAGATCGAGCAAACGTGGTAGCGGGGGCGCAAAATGTAGTGTTCGCGCTACAGGTTACCAAGGCACTGCCGGAGTCAATAAGATCGCCTGCTGAAATATCAGGGCCCAGGGGAGCAGTATTCGCGAAGAAGAAAGAGTTGATTATTGTCACTTCAGGGTTTAAACTTGGTCCGACGTTGAAGGCACTTATGGCACCACCAGATTCCTAATGTTATAAAGGAGAAGAGTGATGCGCTGTGAGTTGCGGTTCCGGTTACAAATGTTTGCCTCGTTCTCAAAGTAAGACTCGCAACAACAGATACGTACCGAGGCAGCATTTTCAGTAATCAGACACCCGATGACACTGACGGCTCCCTGAGAGCTTACGGCGATCGCCCCACCACTTCCAGAGTTCTAATTGAAATATACAAGTCAGAGACAGTTCAAAGAGGACAAAGTTTCGACTACAATGCCAAGTAAAGAGAGCCTTCTCATTTTTTGCAGAAACTTACCGCGGTGTTATTCAAGAATCGGCATCCAGGTCCTACGAAGCTAGTAGTTCCTCCAACGAGACCGAATGCACCTCCATCGGGAACGGGATCACTCTATTGTCAACAGCGTGATAAAGACAAAAGAATTAGGAGCAACAGAAAACGTGAGAAACATAAACCAAGTATAATGCCATTCGCAGCAACTGGTACTCGATCACAAGGCGTTCGGCGCCTACGACATCTCAAAACCCGCGATGAAGGCCACTTACAGGATCGCTGGACCCGTCCCAAAATTGAATCCCCGAGAAACAAATGTCGTGGCCATTGTTGGCGCTACCAGTGCTTTCCGTCCTAAATAGTTGGGTGTTAAAGTCGCCTTGAATAACACAGCGACCCGGGACTTCGCACCTATATCCGAAGGAAGCATTCTCGGGAATCACGATTGTTTCCGTTATACCAATGAAGGTCTGGTCACAAATCACACCACTGAGGTTGTTTTCGATGTCCATTTGAAGCCTTTCCGCGGTATTGATGCAATCTTCAGCGGATATTTCTTGCGCCAAGGCGCAAACATCAGTCGGATTAACTACACCAGTTGGAATCTGAGTCGGAGTGTCAATCGGAACCGCCGTTGGGGTAGCCTCTGGGGTCTCGGTGGGTGCAGCTACGGGGACCTGTGTTGGCGCGTCTATGGGAACCGTAGTTGGTATATCTACCGGAGTCACGGTCGGCGCGTCTATGGGAACCGTAGTTGGTAAATCTACTGGAGTCTCGGTGGGTGCTTCAATAGGAACTGTAGTTGGTACATCTACCGGAGTCTCGGTAGGCGTTTCAATAGGAACCGCAGTTGGTACATCTACCGGAGTCACGGTCGGCGCTTCAATAGGAACCGTAGTTGGTATATCTACCGGAGTCGCGGTGGGTGCAGACGCTGGGACCTGCGTTGGCACGTCAATCGGCGAGTAAACCGGATTAAAGGTGGGCATTTCTTCCGGCGCAACGGTCGGCGGCTCAACAAAGGTCTCCGTGGGGGAAGGAGTCGGCGACACGGGAAAACTTTTGGGGTGCGGTGACGGCGCTACGGATTTTTGGCTTTTGGTGGACGATCCTTTGCCCGCAGCTTCCTTTCCCGAGGAGTCCTTTGCGGACAAGTCTTTAAACATGGAGCCTTTCCCAGGCCTATCGGAGGATTTGCTCTTTTTGCTGGCCTTCAAATGGCGCACGGGGTGGATCGGGGACGAAGCACTCGGATCGCCGAGCGAGCGATCCAACGACAATCCGTGGTCGGCCTCGAACCACGCGGCGTCCCACGCCATCACCGCTTCTAGCAAGAGCCCAAGACGGACGATTCTCATATTGATTCGCAGTGGGGTGTTCGGAAGGGATCCTAACTGGAAGGCCTAGCAATCGTTTGGGGGAAACGAAAAGTGCGTTTCACCCAACACAACACACTTTTGGGGAGCGGCGGCACATCGTAAGGCATTGGACCCGGCCGGATTGAAACATAACCGCTGGCTATTTGAGAAAATTCGTTTAAGGACCGAAATTGGATGCAAAACAACAAGACCCGATTTCATGGGCAATTCGTTTCGAAATACCTATTGGATAGATGTCTGAAAACATTCTCCGATAGATAGCATCTCCGTTGTGGAGAATTTCTTTCCCATGTTTGGATGGGTAATTAGGGCCAGCATGAAAAGTTAAACAATGCACATACAATATATTTTCTGCACGCTGTTTCGATCCTTTAAATCCGAACAACCGAGGCAAAGCACATCCTATACATATTGGACTGTCCATCCAAATTGCTGGACTGGAATTGCTAGTTACACCGATTCAAATAGATACTCGTGATGCTAGATGGCGTTTCGCTTCCCAGTATATAGAACGCCGAGAGCTGGCCAGCTCTCCACCGGTAACCATAGCCGAAGCGGGAATAAAGAAACACGCTTCGCCCCGCCCCCTTAGCACACACAACCCTAGTTTGCCTGCCCCCCCCCCCTATCTTTCGACTAGCATAGGGCGAAATACTGACTGTGAACAACCCCAGAAGCCTCCCCCATCCCCCCACAATGGCGTTGCAAATGGTCCACCGTTTCCAAAACACCAAGTGACACCATCACGAGTCGTCCAGGGCACAACAGAAGCGACAACCGACGGCACTCGTTTATTTTGTGCCATCAAATAGCTAGATGCACCCCAGTGGGTCGGTAGGGGCGACTGCGGGTGCTTCTTCCTCCACTAGGGCCGTGGAAATGCGCTCACGGGCTTCCGAGATGGACCTCGAAACGAGACCCTTCGTAACGGACCGGAAAGTTCACCGCACACCCCATTCCACCGGTAATTCGTTTCGACGAATAGGACAACAATTGCGTTTGCGATGGAGTCTATTGTCGATGTCGGCCCGCATTATTTGTGCCCTTTGCCTACCTCTGTTGCTGATACACGTCACGGTAGGGACGGCCGATTGGCTCTGGGGAGGCTACCAGAAGACCTTACCGAATGTCGCCACGTCTTCCGCAACCGACTTTGCCGTGGTAATCAATACCTATAAACGGCCAAATATGTTGCGTGAGGCGGTCCAGCACTACGCACAAATCTGCGGACCGCGGTTTGGCGTCGGACAAGTCTTTGTCGTGTGGGCGGAACTCGACGTGGTGCCTCCGGAACCGTCCACTTTCTTGGAGTCGGCCGGAACGCGCGGCCTTAAGACAACAGCCGAAGTGCATATGGTAGCGGTGGCGAAAGATTCTCTGAATTCACGTTTTTTACCGATCGAACGACTCCGGAGTGACGCCATTTTCATGGTGGACGATGACGTGCGCGTCGATTGTCAATCGCTGCGTCAAGGTTTCTGGGCCTGGAAAGCCTCGCCCCATTCCATGGTGGGTTACTACCCCCGGCTTGCGCAAGCCCCTCGCCGGCGGCAATCGGTAGATACCGTCGGGGCGGAGTACGTCTACCACTCTTGGCCCATGGTCTTTTGGAAATCGCGCCTCAATTTCATTCTCACCAAGGCAGGATTCGTACACCGACGCTACCTGACCATATACTCGGACCCTTCCCAACATCCCGTGGAAATCTTGGACTACGTAGACCAGCACTTTAATTGCGAAGACGTCGCCATGAGTCTGTTGGTTGCCAACGTGACGCGCGCGGAAACGGGCATCCCGGCACTCCCGGTTTACGTGGAAGCGTCCGTTTCCGACCAGGGTTTGTTCGGCGGCATTAGCACCGGATCAGGTCACATGTCTCAGCGATCGCGCTGTTTGACCGACTTGACCAAGGTGTACATCCAACACGGATGGTCGCCACCGTTGGACCGTACCTTTGCGCTGGCCGACGCCTCGTGGGTCCAACACGCCCCGGGGACCTGGTGGCAACACCGACCCAGCAACGTGTTTGAATGGTTCGCCCTCGAAAATGTATTCCAGTAACAGAACGTGTAAATTAAAAATTATTGCATTTATTTCAAAGCGACCGAGCATATTTGCGATGGACTTTTTCCTACGCTTTCCTACAGGAGCGTGGGGCATTCGCCGCGTCGGTGCCCGAGTACCGCACATTCGGTACAAATATCCACTTCCGAGACAATTGCTCCATCTTCCTTCTTGACCGCCAGTGTGCCCAGCGTGTAGGCTTGCAGGACGAGTTCTTCGTACGTGGTTCCGCTCAACGGACCGTACTTTCTGGATTGTTCCAGATTAGCGGGAATCTCGTAATACTGCTCAATCAACGCCAAGGCGGTACGGGTGTGCGTGGGCAGATCCTTCTTCTGTCCGCGTCGTTGATAATCGAGCGTTTGGTGCAGATAACGTGGAACGTATTCCACCGCTACCGGCCGAGGCTTGGGCGCATCGGGGGTGACGACGGACCGGGACGGCGTCCGACGCGTAGGTGTCGCCGTCGGGCGTGCCTTTTGGGTCCGGGGTGAGAATCGTAGCTGAGTTTGGGACGGATCCGTATTAGAAGATACCGGTGACGGGGACGAAGACCGTAGCTTGCGTTTGGGAGCGGCGGATGCGTCCGGTCCATCCGCGAAATCCAAACGGCGTTTGGCCGTACGATTCGTCTCGTTCGGGGACATCTTATGTATTTGTTCTGTCCGATTATCCAAAGCAGGGGGGAAGGGGTCTTGTACAGAACTGTGTGCGGCCCTACTAGATATATGTATACACCCACCCACACCGCTTGGTGTGTGGAACAACGGATGTAGTGTATGGTAGGATCAATTCCTCTTTACTGAATGTGGAACACTGCACAAAACCGCCAAAACAACAACTACGTAGTTTTCTTCTCTGTCACAGTCAGTTGGGTTTCGGAGTTCGGCGATGTGCAGCTAGCTAGAGTGTCTGGTAAGGGAGGGCGTAGGCAGCCTTGGTGACGACAGACAAGATCACGAAAGCACGCAAAATTACTGTTGCATATAGGGAGAGAAATATGGGAGGTGGTAGAACCCTGGAAACCCTCTCTCTCCTAGGAAGTCCTAATTATTTCGTCGCAGAAATCCGCAAACTACGGGTGCAAATCCGTTCCGCTTTGCTCGCAGTTTCTAGCACCAATTGAACATTCATCCAACACTTGTGTGTGTTTTGTCATTCGTTACACCGTAGCCTTGCGGCCTCGTACAAGTTTCTGCGAATCTCCGGTCGACGTACTCTTGCTTTCCGCATAATTCGCTGGTTGCACCGTTTTACGCACCGTGCCACCGCAGCACAAGTACCGTCGGCATGTCGTTTCGCGCGTCACGACGGATGGGGTCCGGTGTCGTCACGGCACCGTCCGGATCCGCCGCGTCGCCGTTGACCGAACTCAATTACCTGTTGAGTCGGTGGGAACAACGGATTGAACGCGTCCGCCAAGCGCAGCAGCGACAACGGGAGCAACCACCGCCGCCGTCGCCGGCGTCGACGTCGCGGCCGCTGTTGGGACGATTCGGCTTTGGACGCAAAGCGCCGGTGACGCCCACATCCGAACACACGGGGGATTCATCCGAATTAACGAGTCTTCCGATGGAGACTCCTGTCGTGTCGCCCCTGCAGGATGTGGTGCCGTCGACCCGGGGAACAACGCACGTGGCGCAATTTATTGATTTGCCGGATGCGGACGATTGTGTAGAAGATTTGCGGAGACTCGCCGAGCTCGTCGTGATTGGGGAAAACTTTGTGACCACACTGCAAAAGAAAAAGGACACTTTGCGGTCGAAAGAAGGATGGGGAGGCGACGTCTTTGAAGACTTGTCGGAACGGGAACGGGAAATGGAAATAGCGGAGGAAGATGACCGTCTGCAGCTCTTTGATACATTCTTCGAACGCGAGGCCCTGGAGCTTATCGTCACCCTCTTGATGGGCCGTGCGTTTCACTCTACCCGTCAAGATATCCAACCAGATGTAGACGCGAATGAGTCGAACGACGACTCGATCGAACACGATTCTTCTCTGGCGGTACCGCCTGATCCTTCGGACGAAGTCTGGTTGCCGTCCCTATACATTGCGACCCAGGCGATTCAGTCCATTTCCATTCTGATCCAGAACGTATCCCGGGCCACGTCGCTTTACGTCATTCTCTCCAATAACCACGTCAACACCTTGATCAACTTTCCACTCGACTTGTACGCGGAAGCGGAGCAAGGCCGACAGCATGATGCCATCCGGGACGGCACACTCACGCACATGTTCAAAAGTCCCGAACTCGCGGAACTGACCACCCACCTCGTTACACTGTTGAAATCCCTAGCCATGCGCATGAACGCCGAAACGCTACAGTTCTTTCTCAAATACCCGACCGAACACCTCGTGGACAGTCACGCGGGTCCGGCGTCTTCATCGCACTTTGAACCAACAATCGGTAGTGTTGATTCCGTGGAGGACGACGACGACAACGAGAAGCAAGGATCGGAAGGACTGCCAACGTACCGAGTCGAATTTCCTCTCTACGAACGCGCCTTGGAATTCTGCGCCGGTCACCACGACTCCTTTGTGCGCGTGACCGCCATGAATATTTGCCTGAATACCTTACAGTTGACGACCGTATCGCCCAAAGAAGACGCCGGCGAAGAGACCATGGATTCCGTGAAGTCTCCCGACGGTGTTCTGCACAACTCCAAGGCGTTGCCTTTTCGGGAGCGTTTGGCCATTGCCCAGCACGCGTGTACACCATCTCGGGTGGAGCGGTTGGTCGCACCAATCTTTGGCAAACTGGCGGAGCGATGGAACTCTCTCGAAGAACACATTCGAGAAATGGACACACATAAGAATCGAATGGGGGCTCATGACGGGCGGAACGAGAAAATGGCCCAGGCGCGTGAAAAAACCCGACGCGAACGATTGCTGCGGGGCTTTCAAGAGAAAGCTGACAGTTTACAGGATGAGTTATTGTTGTTGGAAGACGTCTTCAAGGTAAGCAAGATCGGACCTCCCATATACCTAGTATTTTCCATAAGACTAACCTTGCTTTCCTTGCAGGTCGGTCTTACAGTGTTGAATGAGCAAACCATTGAAATGATGCTGGCCACGTTCGTTTATCCATTGCTCCTCCAACCGCTACTGCTTTATTATCAACGTTTTGACGGTGCCGTTGACCCGGGAAGGAACGACAAGATTGAACATCCCTTTAGTGGATATGGAGGAGATTTTAGTCACGCTGAAACCACCCTTGCTGCAGTATCAAGTCCAGCAAAGACCGCGCTGTTTACTCTCGCTTCTGTGTTTCACTTTATGACGAATCCTCCCTTGCTTCGTCTGGTTTTTGCTGCACTATTTCACCCGCTGTCACCCGACTCCAGCACAGTCCCTACCGTCAGAAGCAATTTGGAAGTGGCGGGTCAAGGCAGCAACCATCAATGGACGATTCGACTAGATATGAAGCGTACTTCAGACGGCCCACTATCGGACGATCGAACTACGTATGACTTTGGTACGAAGCCATCTAATAGAAGGATAGCCAGATCCGAGATGCCAACTTTAGATAAAATCGAAGAAAGCGAGGAATGCATCTTTGTTCTTTCTCCGGCACTGGCAGAGGTGCTTGAATTTCGAGGCGGCGATGACGCTCTCATGGAGCGGACGCGACCGAATCCGTATCGCAAATCCCTGCTTGAATGTTTGAATGTTCCTTACGAAATGGACGAAGTACGTCAATTAGCCGTCTGCGCATTCGATGTAGCCTTGTCAGTATTCGATCCCAGGTTTACTTCCGATATTGTTTTTGGTACGGATGTGAACACGAATAACAAGATCGTTCTTGAGGATCACACGCTAGATGCAGAGCAAGCTCAACCTGATAATGATAAAGGAATCTGCGGGAGCGGTACTGATCGTTCATGCCACTCATCGCCTATAAAAGAAAGGCTCATTGGCGTGAACCCAATTGGTGAAGTAGTCACTGCACTTTGTGGAAGTGCTATCTTCGCCCCAAAGGACAACTTTGGAGGGTTCAATATTGAATTTGACAGCGTAGCTGCTCACGCATTAATTAACTGCGTTCGCCGAAACGACACAGCAATGAGGATATCAGCAAAGCTCGTCGAAACGCGACGACGACAGTCATCAGTTTTCATTGCCCACCAGGTCACCAACCTACAAGAAATGACTGTGGGTGGAGCGACTTTGTTCTTAAGTGGTTCGCCTGCAGCAGATGATCCGAACTTTGAAGAGCAGATGCGGGGCAGAATCACGAATTTACTATTCTTTGAGTCTATGGACGAGCCAGTCAAACTTCCTGCCGTTGAGGGTTTCGTGGAGCTGCAAGGCTCTAGTACAAAGGGTGATAAGGAATTCTCTCTTTTAATATCTTCAGCGAGTACCTTTAAAGATATGTGTGGACGAGTTGGCAATTACCTTTTGAGCGAGCTGGATAACGGCGACAACCACTACGATCAACAAGTACTCGAAGGCTGCCAAGCTAGTGCAAGAGCTTTATTTCACATCGACGCTTTCTCTGCCTTTCTTAAAGCTTTAGCGACTAATGGAGGCGCCTCTATCTACCACGCTGCACCTCATGGACTCGCTATTTCTGCCTCTGGGGGTTCCGTCGACATATCCGATTCATGCATTTTAGAGATGAAGCGTCAAATTTTTGCCCCCCTCTCGGCAAACATCCTTAGTGCAATCTTTTTCAGCGAAAACGAAATTCCAAATCTTCCCATTCCCGGTTCAATAATTTCGCTTGTTGGCAGCTTGGCGATTCCATGCGTCTGCGAGATTCCGGCATCGATGTCTCATCTCTTCTTGCAAAATGGTTCGATGATTATTTCCGAAGGCGTCACATGGCAATCACTGTATCTTGCCTTTCAGCATAATTCTCTTGTGTTCGCACAACCTCAACCAGACGGCGAAGCAGGAAACGGGAGGGCGGTATCGTCCTGTCTTTTGGAACGCCTCTCCGTCGTTGTTGACCAGTCACCGGATCCTTCCTCGCCAGCTCGCCGCCTCATACTATCGTACAAAAGCTTTGACTCGGATCCACCGCCTCTGTTTCTATTTGACGAGCTTCCGAAGCGCGCGAAGTACGGCCCCTTCTCTAGAATCGAGCCTTTCACTAGTACTCTGGATGTGTGGTTTGAAGACCAACGTGCCACTGAGCAGGCGTTTCAAATCTTTATGCAGACTATATTTGCCGCCAAGGCACAAGGCGGCCTAGCAATTTTCCAATTCCTTTCTTCCTAGCTAGCACACTGACTTGAGGTATTATCGTTGAAGGATTTACAGTTAATAATAAATTGCCGCAAATGTCCAAAGCATTTACTGAAGAACTGGCATCAGATGATCTAGCTGCATCAGAGTTCCACGACAGCTTCCTATCAAGGCAAAAGTGGATGTGAGGCATTCTTGGGGCAGCATAAAGTAAAGAAGGCGAAGGATTTGAGAATTTTCCCCTAAGCTAGTTGGAACAATGCAAACCCCTTTCTTGTATCCAGCTTCGTTATAGGATTTATTCAGCTCGCGATGTTCTTAAAGTATGATAACCTACATCGTTGACTGTCACCCTAGTTGGAGGCGCTTTTTGTTGAACAGGCTTCACGTCCTGTTTAAGATTGCTCCGCCTCGCGAATAATATTGTGTAGCATGGTAACTTCATTCTGCTCAAGGGCGCAAAACTCCCCCGGTTGTTGTAAGGGATCCAGGGTCAATTCCATGAACTGCACTCGGTGAAGCCTCTTGACAGTGTAGTTGAGAGCACCCAACATTTTTCGAATTTGTCGATTGCGACCTTCCACTAGTGTCAGTTGCAATTTTTCTCTTCCCAAAACTTGAACTGCACATGATTTTGTTCGAGCTGTGAGCGGCTCTGCACGATTGCCGTCCCGTTGCGCGACAGTCGTAATGATGACCCCGTCCCGTAATTGAGCAACATCTTTCGCTAGCACTGGTCGATCTACCCACACTTGGTAAATTTTGGGTTGCTTGTGCCGACCTCGAAGAACCGCATTCGGAACACGCCCATCACTAGTCAACAGTATTAAACCGGACGTTTCTTTGTCGAGCCGGCCCACCGGAAATATACGCTTGGATGAATCAAAGCCGGCTTCTTCGAGAGCATCAATGATATTTCCAGCTATTTTCCGATCCGTCGTGCAGGTGACGCCCACAGGCTTCCAGTACTTCACATAATCAAAATTTATCGTTGCGTCAGACGTTCCTGGTAATCCAGTGCTTACAATGGCGTTCATTCCTTCCCAACCTGTTACGGGTATACCGTCAAGAGTTATCTTGTCATGAAAGGGAACGACTTTGAAACCCCCCTTGCTTTTTACAGGGATGTCATTCACGCTCACACGGCCAGCCTCAATCAATTTGTCAGCCTCTCTGCGGGAATGCGTCTTTTTGAACACTTTGTTGAGTCGAATTCCTTCTTCCAAAGGCTCAAACGACGAAGCTGTCCCTAGATTTGTCGTGAACGACCAAAAACCACAGCCTCGAGTATGTGCTACGATTGAAGTACTACGAAAGGCCGAGGCGAAAGTCCGCACCAAAAGTAGCGCCAGCAGCAATCGGGCCATGAAGAAGTATGCAGGCAGGGGTTCTCGAGTAGCGCTTGGCTCAACTCATGCTTTATCGGAATAGGGCATGGTAGTTTGTTCAATAATGCGTTGGAATAGAGTGTGCGAGAAATGATTTTTACTTAGGTTTGACTGTAGACACGAAACAACCAGACGGACGGACAGAACAAAAGTCGGATTGCCGTCGCCGTGATTTTTTCGTCTGACAAAACAAACAACGCTCCATACTTCCAACGACTTTTCAAAGTTATCAATATGTTAAGCTATCATGAGTTTAATAACAAGACCAGAGATCAGGCTTTAAATCAACACAAGTATCAAGAGATGTCATGCATTTTCGCCGATATCTATTGCTGCTTCCGTTCGCTCCTTCTTGATCATGTGTTCCAGATAAAACTCTCCCGCCTTGTACGAGCTACGAACCATTGGGCCAGAAGCCACATATTTAAAGCCCATGTTTTCTCCGACTTGGCGATAGTGGTCAAACTTTTCCGGCGTCACGTACTCGACAACAGACAAATGGTGTTCGGTTGGACGCAGATATTGGCCAAAGGTCACCACATCCACGCCAATGGCTCGCAAATCTGTCATTGTCTGCGTTACTTCCTCCTCCGTTTCACCCAAGCCCAACATTATCGAAGTTTTGGTATACAGCTCAGGTTTGACCACTTTGGCGTGTTGCAGGGTCGAAAGGGATTGTTGATAATTAGCACGAGCGTCGCGCACGAAGGGTTGCAATCGTTCCACCGTCTCCACATTGTGCGCGTACACGTCTAATCCAGACAGTGCCAGTGTCTCTACTGAATCCAACATGCCTTGAAAATCCGAAACCAGGCATTCAACCAACAAATTTGGTTTGTTCTGTTTCAAGAGCTGGACGGTTTGGGCAAAATGCTGTGCTCCACCGTCGGCAATATCATCCCGGTCCACCGACGTCAGCACGATGTAGTCGACGCCCCACGCCACCACGGCTTCCGCCGTTTTAAAAGGTTCGAATGGATCCGGTGGAGGGGGCTTGCTGTCCGTGTTGACGGCACAAAACATACAGCCACGCGTACATGTGTCACCAAGCAACATGATCGTACCCGTACCTCCGTTCCAGCATTCGCCAATGTTCGGGCATTGCGCTTCTTCACAAACGGTATGGAGGTCTAGCTTTTGTAAGCTGTCTTTCACTTGTGCGTAGCGTGAGTCTTTGGCTAGATGCGATGAAATAAAGTAACGTAAATCAGAAAGGCAAAGCTGAGGACGGTGGTGTTGCGCGTTACATTTACACGACGCAGTGCTATAAGTAGATTGCGTACCTTGTGAAGGCGCCGGGACTTTGAACCACGAGGGCCTCCCTTTCGGCATTTCGGCTCCAACTTTGGGTCGCTTCAATGAAGGATCGATAGGAATTTCCTCGATGTCATCCTTGTCGGCCGCGTGCCGCAGTGGCATCGGTAGCCCTCCTCCGCCGGTGGAACCATCGCCACGAGCTACCGCGTAGGGAACAGTAACGGAAGATTCCACGTGATCATCTGTCTCCACGGTTGTAGAGACCTTGGTGCAGAAAGGTCTATGGGAAGGTCGCCATGTCGAGACTAAGTTTGCAGTAGGCCCTCTGGAGGAGTCAAGTGCCGTCCACGCCCAGCTCTCCAAAAACGATGTCAGCGCTAATAGTGGTACCAACATATATAATGGCGATGAAGACCTTCTTCTTGACATGTTGCTATTTGCTATGCTTTCAGCTTGGACAGTGCAGTAGTTCTTAATCATAAAGCGTTTGAGCAAGTGTCGTCAAATTCTTCTTACTAGCCTCTTTATTCCGAGAGTGATGGGTCGACGACGTGACCACTTTCGTCCTGCTGTGTAAACTGTCTGTGACAACCTCGTACGATGGTATCCGGTTTGGAAACCATTTTGACGACGTCAGTGTATCCATAAGTATACAAGCCTATCATTGCAATCGGAAGTCTATTCTCAGTCTGCAAGACCAAGCTTACAATTAGGACAGAAGTTGGCAAAAACTAACGAGATTCCCAGCTATGCAATGACATCAAAACGTTCCGGCGTAACGATGCAGCTTTCAAAACCTCTTGTTCCACTACGGTCCAGTCTACGCCATGCTTGGCGGGGGGCGTCAAGAGAACCGGTGGAAAGGCCAGTTCGGGTGGAATAAGATATTCCGCCAGCCTTTGCCGAGCCGCCGGGTCGTCTACGGATGGCGAAAAAGATAGCCATGTCTGCGCTAGGCAATGCTGCGCTTTCCAACGCAAAGCTGGATTCCATGCTACGGTATGTTCGAAAAAAGCCACCAGACCAGGCTCCTCCGCCGCTTGCGGCAAGGCATCTTCCCACCTTTGCCTCTTTTTGGGTGTAAAATTCAATTTGCTGTAATCAGGTAGCGTCATTGCTTCGGGCCAAGTTGACACGTCCGGCGTCCCCAAAACATTGCATACTTGGCAAATTTGATCCAACACATTGCGCCCGGCAAAGAGTACCCTGCCAGTCAAAAGTTCCGCGACCACTGTACCAGCACTATACATATCCATAGACGTGTGAACTTCGGTAGTCCCCAACAACACTTCCGGCGGGCGGTAGTACAAGGTACATAGACCACGAGGCGGCACAGGTAAGGTAGTGTCATTATTCTGGTCGTGGTCGGGCCCGGTCCGTTGAGACAGTCCGAAATCACACAAGCGTACGATCCCACTGTACGATACGAGCAAGTTGCCTGGTTTGACGTCACCGTGCACAATCCCATGCCCGTGACAGTGAGCCAAGGCGGCGCATATGTCACCAGCAATCGTTCGAATAATTGTGGGATTATTGAAAGACGGAGGCGACGTCTTCCGCCGACGCCATTCGAGGGACAAGGCCAAGTCAACCGGGCAATACTCCATTGCAATGGCCACCGATGACGGGTCCTGGCTGTTACCAAATGAGCCGGTATTCGAAGGATATACGGCATATACGTGGCAAATATTGGTATGAGATGCCAGTAAGCGCAGAGCACATAATTCATTGTAAACGAGAGGATCCAATCGGGAAAGAATGGTAGCAGCTGATGACGCAGCATTTGTTGTTGACGTTGCAGCACTCCTGTTGCTCCCTATCCTCTCCTTGTCAATTTGATCTTTCTGCTGTATACATCCAACGATTGTTTTGACAGCCACCAAAGATCGCTGCCCAGGATGAAACGCGAGTGAAATCTCCCCAAATGCTCCGCGGGTTAAACGGGCGTTGCCTTGAAAGACCTCGACAACGACACGCTCCTCATCCTTGGACGAGGATGGAGACGACGACGGACCCCACCTACAAACCGACCAGTCGTCTAAAACGCGAGAAGCCTCGTATTCCACCATCGGCGGACGCTTATTACTTTCTTGCTTTTGTTGATGATTAGTCGTTTTGTTTCGTTAGCGAGGTGTTCGAAGAACCAAACATGGGCCACAGGACTTGTACTTCACCGTTAGTAGTACACCGGCCTAAGTATGAGTAGTGACCATGGCTATTAACAAAATGTGTATGAGCTATTCTAGAGTACATGTTCTTGTCCAGCCAAACAAGAATATTCGCCATTCAACGTCATCGATTGACAGTGAAAGCAGAATTTCTGACTGTTAATGCCATTGATCGCGAGGTCTTGATCCTCGCTATAGTAGAAAGCAATGATTTATCTATCTGCCGACCCCTTCGACTTCCTTACTGTTTTACATCGAAGCGTTTTCGGCAATGATCCGCAATCCGTATGTGCGACGCACAGCTAGTACATCCTGATAGCTGCAGCGAAGTACTCGTCCATGCATATCTCTCGTCAAGCGCCGGAATAAGCGTCCAACAAGTTTGCCGTCACCATTCATATACAAGAACGAGCTGTGTTTTTGTTCGGCGGCATATCCTATCTAACGTTGTATTTGGATTTAAAAAAGTATCACCGGTGGCAACAAGGAAATGTCGGGCTTAAAAGCGAGGGAGCCAAAATTGTCTGTTGGTCGGGCGACGGCGAAGTTCCTGAAGGTACATCTTGTATTTCGATTGGTTACACTAGTGTCTGGGCGACCGGCGCTTGTCCTCTTAAGAGGACACGAAAAAAGCGAAAACTATTTGATAATTGTGTAGCTCTAGTACAATATTCTACGCAAAACTAGAATTTGACCATGGTGGTCAAGAATGGCACTATGTTTTCGAGACTTTACTCGAATGCATAGAAAGTAAAATAAAATATATATTTAATCACTATGGGAGGTGGCCATATGCTCAGAATAGCACAGCTTTCCATTTTTGGTGCAGCAAATCCATGGTTCTATACTACCAGGTTTTTCCTCATCTTTGCATAGGGAGCAGACATGTGTTGACTTACTAGAACACACCAAGCACCTTCCCTGTAGCCTAATGCTGGTTGAATTCCCTTTACTATCTCTTCTCCTCTTTTTTGTGGGGGATAGATGGGCAGATATACCGCTTCTCGGTTCTCCCGTTGTCCTGCAAAGTGTTGGGCTTATTTCCGTGTCGAAAAAACATCCCCCTCTGACTGACGTTCTGTTGCCTCCAACTATGTCATACTGGTTATCCACCAGTTCCTCAGCCAAGTAAGTATAGAAGTCTTTCTGTTTTTTGTCTTTCCCGGTGCCCCCATTACGCCCTGTGCACTGACTGTAAGCTAGCCAGGTATCAACAACCAGCATACCAAAAATTGACAAGTTGACCCTCATGGACCAATCTAATGTACCCACTTTCCTTTCAATTGTGAGGGTATCCTGACAATGACGGTTATGCCTGTCTACCATTCCGCATGTAGTATAGTACAATTCTGCTGCTTTTGGTTGTGGTACAACAATTTTGATTCTCTCTGGGTCAGCATTTGGCAATTGCTGAATCTGCCTCTATTGATATCAAACAAATGGACTGCCGGCATCAAGACTGGACACACTTGATATAAAGTATTGACAATTGCAATCAATCCATACAAACACCATCAAGCTACTTCCATTGAGTCCGTCTTTCATCAACAGTCCTTTTTGGTCTCCTTGATGATTGAACTCCAGTCTCAAAAGATAAGCCATTGGAAAGTGCTTTGTTGCACTCTTCACAACCCCAATAAATCCCAAACCTATTTGTCTCAACTCCAATGCAGCACCAACAGAAGCGAAATAGGAATCAGCACATACAACTTGGTTTGTCCATGCCCAAAGAGTAACTAGCTCTTTGAGAATCCTTGTGCCAAGTAAAAGATTATTGTTGCTTAGACCACCCTCATCCCCTTCTTCCCAAGCAGTCTTTGACTTGACCAGTTTCAACCGAAGCATAATTCCGGAACATCTACATGCCGCATTTTGGATCTCGCAACCATTCTCTGGCTTTCAATCTATGGCAACATACATAGGCAGCCCATGATTAATCCAATTCCCCCCTTGGCCATACCAGCGAGAGATGGACTTGTCAACACAAATCATGTGAGAGGGCTTGAAAGCTGTACTTTGGTGATCATTGTACCTGGCTACAAAGCCATTGACACGTTTCCATCTGTAGCTCTGCAAACTCATACCTTCTGGCCGCTCAGGAGGCTGCTCACTCCAGCAAAGACATTGCCATATATCATTGAATCGCTGTCTTGACATTCCTGTCCGTCCAAAGCATGGAGCAGAATATATTTTGACAGTGCAGTTGTTGACCACAGCTGGAATTGGCTTGTGTACTCAAACTTTGTTGTCAGAATGACTATTCCAAAAAAGCGAAGCAGCTCTCCAGTAGTGATGATGTGCTTGTTCTGTTGCACCAGAGCATTGTTTCTTAGCTGACACATAGTGGTGAGCTGTTTGGGTGGAAACATCAGAAGGAAGTATTCCAGTCTCGAGTACTTTCCGCCAATATCAGAGTTTGGACCCAAGACTTCACCAACAGGCGTGGAAATACCGAAGTCTTTGATTGGCACACTGCCATTTGTACCATTTAGAGTAGCTTCATCATCTTCATACCACTTTGTGCCATGTGCTACTGCAGCAGGGACAGCTTCTGCCTCGGAAAAGTTTTTGTTACCAAAGTCAGCATTGGGTAGAATTGGAAGTACTGGTAGCTGCACCAGTGACTCCGTGTCTTGTTCGAGAATTGGATGTTGATCAAACCCTGCTTCCATATGAAACAAATCAGTCTCAGTTGCAGTATCCGCTGTTACGGTTGGAAGCGCATCAATGTTGTCAAGCATATTGTTGGGCGCTGCCACAGCTGCTATATCAGCGTCATTTGGTGACGTGGTCAAGTCTGGTACAAAGGCCTTGACGCTACGGATGTTCAGAGTGCTTCGCTTCACTGCTCCACCCCCCAAATCAAAGTCAGCAGTAACAAAGGTGGAAGTACGGTTGGTTTGAGGCTTCCTGGTGGTTGTGACCTCTACAACAGTCCCAACAATAACCTTGGTAGTCTTCAATGCACCATATCTGTCAATGGTCAAGTATCTCCTGGCTTCTGAAGACAGCACAAGGTGATCAAGACTCGTCTGGCTTCTAACAAAGAGATACGAACTAACAAATATGGTTTTCACACAATTGTTGTTAAGATTTATAAGCTCTAAACTAAAGCCAAATCTATTCAATTTCATCAAGTTCCACGGTGCCAAAACCACCGTGGTCCAGTTCCACGATCTTAAGCATTACCGTGGACCATTTTCATCAATCCCACAGTATTGTACACGCTACCGTGGGCAAGTTTGCCATAGTAACCATGCTTCCAAGCATGGTAACGGTCGACACCCAAAACAGTCACATGATGTATTTGGACATTCAACTGTCCAGTCACCAATCCAAAACAATCATTGTTGCAATCTGCGACCAAACACACATGATTAGTTTTGGCCAACTTGCCTTGGGTGTCATGACTCAAGGCATGCGCGCAATTGCGCAATGCCGTACTTAAAACCAACTTTCCAGTTGACAATATCTACGAGCACATTCACAAAGAAAAACAACGTGACAAGCTTTTGCAGTCACCCTTCCCCCAATTTTACAACGCACAGCTCCTTCTGACATATTGGATGAGGTCTACTTGGTGTTATCTTTACTCAGAAGGGACTATTGCAAATGCAATGGCCATTTTACTGCCAGCAAAACGACATATTATTTTCGACAAATGTTTTCGAGCAACCATTACGACAACAACAAAACTTGAAGTCTGACCCTTGAATTAAAGGATGCCACTTTCCCCCAAGACATTTGAGAGCACGGCAAACACGAAGGTACTATTTGTTTTATATACATCTAACTATAATTGTTAGTTCTGATGGGTTGAAAAGTGTCCTCTTTCGATCCCGGGTCCTGGGTCCTCTTAAGAGGACAACAGTTGTTGAAATACTTGTTTGTTCCCAGTAGATTATCCGTATCTACTGCCTAACCTAGATGTAACCGTTCCGTTTGTTACCTTGTTTTAAGTTGTGAGTTGCTTCACATTATGTTTCTATCTACTTCCTGTATTGAGATGCTGGTCTTTTGTATGCCAGTCATTCAATCGTAGCATCCATCGCGCTTGTTATATATTCGGTCTTATAACCTTTCACTGGGTTGTTTGATAATCGTTTGGGTAAGTTCCGCTTATACTTTGTTGGTGACTGTGGTCGTGGGAGTCTTCTCAGTTAGTCACTGGCATAGTTTCAGCTCTGGACTTATGGATATTGGAGCCCTACTTGTATGTTCTCATGCGGGCTCGTCTGCCGTCGTACCACTCTCATTAACATCCTCCCTCCAGAAGTCCAGAAGTCATCCTTCTTGAATTGCAGCTTCAAATTTTAAAAACAATGCTTCCGTCAAATTTTTGGTCCCGCAGTCTGAAGGGTTCTCTGCTGATGGAGTGAAAATTACCCAAAGTAATCCTGCCTTCAATAGTTCTCGAATAAAATGGTGCCGCATGTCAATGTGTTTGGTTCGGAATCCAACTTGAGAGTTCTTGACCAGGAAAATTGCACCCATGTTGTTGTTGTGTATAATACCTGGAGTTACTGAAGTATCAATCTCATTGAGGAGCATTTGCGTAAAACGTAGTTCTTGCGCACACTGCGAGAGACTAAGATATTCTGCTTCCGTGCTTGATAATGTGACCGTAGCTTGAGTTTTTGATGTCCAATCAGTGATGGTTCCTCCTCCAAGCATGTTAATGATACCCGAAACACTTCGTCGCGTAGTTCAAATCCGCCCAGCTCACCGATTGCAACTCCTTTGGTCTTTGATAAATAAGTCCTTTTCCTTTTGTGGTGCCTAAGTATCCAACCAAATGTTCAAGGGCTTTCCAGTGTTCTTCACCTGGATGCAACATGTGTTGAGCAAGTTTGCGAGCCGCATTAGCAATCACGGGCATAATTTTTTGTGCCACATACATGATTTTCCCCGTGAGACTCCGAAATTTGTCCAACATAACTGGTTTTTCCCCTTCGTGTTTCTGAAGCACTTTCCCTGGATAAGCAGGCGTAGAAACCGCTGATGCATAATGTCCAGTCACGTTTCTGAATGCTTCAATTGTTTCGTCAATAAGCAAATCCATTGTTGCCTTGAAAAAAGTATCTCCGTTTTCGTCTCTTCCCCACTCATACCACACACCCAAATGTTTTCGCAACTTTCCGAGATCAGTAAAATTGAATCTCGACGAAATTTTCGTTTTGAACCACTTGACCATTTTTTCCGTTCCGCCAAGTAAAACATCATCCACAAAGACAACCACAAGTAAAACTAGATCATTTTTTCCGTCTTTCTTGTAGAACATGCACGGATCAGCCGAACTCTGTTTCATGTCCATTACATCACTCGTTAGGAAATTCGCAAAAGTCTTCATCCACTGTAGCGGAGCGTCAACGTTCCCATACATTGCTTTGTTAAGTTTACAGCAATATTCTTCCGCGTCGTCTTTCAAGATGAATCCAAGTTCTATCATTCCTTCCGGCCATTCAATGTAGACTGGTTGATCCTGGTCAGCTTCTAGGAAAGCTGCTTCAATGTCCATCATTTCCAAAACCCAAGATTTTGGTTTCTCCTTGTAGAGAAAGACTCCGAGAGCAATTTGAATTGTAAAATCGCTAGCAACAGGTGAGAAGGTTTCGCTAAAATCCACGCCTGGGATCTGTAGATATCCCAGCGTAACGCATCTTGACTTGTATTGCTTGCTACCATCCTGTTCAACTTTGATTTTAAATACCCACTTTGTGCCCAACGGTTTTCGTCCAAGAGCTTTCACTTTTTCGCGTTTGACTTTCTTCCACACTCCCCTGCTTATGAAATTCATAAATTTGCTCTTAACCGATGGTATCCACTTGCTCTTGTCATTTCCGTTGATTGCTTGTTTCAGTGTCTTTGGTTCCCACGGATCCAATGAGAGCTCAGCACTAAAAACAAAGTAGATTTCTTTTTCTTTTGTTGTTTCCGTACCGTCTGTGTTTCCAGTGTTGTTGACAACAGTCACTGACTCCATTCCACTCATTGGATTAAGAAATGGTGACTCAAGGCGTTTCAGCTCTCGCTCAAGACGCGTTGTTTTTGGTCTTTTGATGGCAACTGCTTCTGGAGCATCACTAGCATCACTTTCCATCCTCCCTGCGTCAGGAGCAGGTATTTCAGCAACCTCGTCAGGAGCATGATTAATGTCATTCGGAGTTTCGTTAGTGTTGTTGAGTTCATTGTTGTTGTTAGGCATTGTAAGGCAGGCATCTATGCCGGGTTTTCTAATGGAGCCAAACTCTGCCATACCATCCTTAGGATCTGGACATTTCCAGTCATCCCATGTAATGTCACGAGAGAGAATTATTTTCTGCGTGAATGGGTTGTACATCTGATAAACGTCTCCAGAATGGTCTTGTGCATATCCAACAAAGATGCACGGAGCCGCCTTTGGCTGGAATTGTTTCATGATCTTCTGACGGTCCGCAACGTAACCAACGCGTCCCCATTCAATAAGGTGAGCATAAATTTTCGGCTTTTCTCCTGTCCACAATTTGAGAGGGCTTTTCTGTTTGTTTTTTGTATTGCACATGATATTTGTGTTTTCCGAAGCTGCCGAGCAGGCTTCCGCCCAAAGTAGCTGCTGAGCGACATCCGTGAGGCAAGCCTGGATCATACTTGCAAGGGCTTTCCCTCCATTGGTGGCAAATTGGCATTTGACCGGTCCATTCATCTGAGGAGAATGCGGGGCAGTGAACTCTTTTGTTACCCTGGCGGCGTCACACCAACTTAAACGTTGACTGGTGTTCACCAGCATTGTCGCAGCATACAAACTTAACCTCATGGCCTCTGGCTTTGACCTTGGAAATAAAACCCTTAAAGATACCAAGAACCTCACTTTTCTTCCCAATAAAGTAGTCAAAGGAGCAACCCGTCGCGTCACAGACTATTTTCACCCAGTATTTGCTTCCCTGCAGAGTAGGATGATAGAGTCCGGCAGTATTGATAAATATGCATTCTTTTCCTGTTTCTTCTAGATTTTCTTGATTCTCATTGTCCCCTCCAATAGTGCTCATCACTTCTAGATAATATAATCCTGATTTCTTTAGAATAATCATTTTGTTGTCTCCTTTCGAGATTTCCATGCCATTTTCCGTAAGTTTGACATCATTCCCTTTGTCATTGAGCAAAGTTAGACTCACAATCTTCTTTGCAAAGTTGGGAACATACAACACTTGTTCAAGTCCTATTGTTTTCCCTGATGTTTTCTGTCGTAACATAACTTTTCCGTGTTCTCTAGCTAGGAGAACACTGCCGTTTCCGACCTTGACTGTTTCGTCACACGTCTTCACTTCCGTTAGATTGTTTCGATTGTTTGTAATGTGAATGTTAGCTCCCATATCCATGAGCCAGTTGTTTTGTTTGGTCTCTGCACTCATGCAGAATGTCATTCCAACAAACACTCCGATTCCTTTGTTGCCCTTCTTGTCTTTGTTCTTCTTCTTGTCTGGGCAGTCCTTTGAAATGTGACCCTTCTTGTTACAGTTGTAACATTTTCGTGTATTGGTTCCGTCTTTCTTTGGGGACTTGCAATCTGATCCCTTGTGGCCATACTTGCCGCAATTATAGCAGACTCCCTTGAATTTCTTGTAAGATCCTCCCTTGTTGTTCTTTCCGTCCGCTGCAAGAGCTAGCCCTCCGGCATCTTTCTTGCTTTACCAACGGCTTAAACTTTCGAACCCACAACTCACGAATTGACTTCTTAAGTTTCTTGAATGTCGCATCCCCACTTCCAAGATTCTTGTATGCCGTTACAACCTCCAAGTACTTGCTTGGTAAGTTTGCAATGACATGAGCCTTCAACTGAATTTCAGACTTTTTGCTCTGCTTGGAGATCTTCTCGACTCAAGCGTTCAGGTATTCAATATTGTTAAACCATTCATTGGGATCCTTCTGAGTATTGGTCAAAATGCATTAAGCGCATGACCATTCGCGTTCTTGACATACAGGAAGGCTGTCCCCATCACAGATTGGATAAGGAAGTTGTAGGCTGTGTTGTTTTCCTTTTTGATCTTCTTTGCTTCTTCTGTCCCTGGCGTTTCTTTGACCATGCGGCTCTCTGTAAGAGCTTTATCAAATCCTTTCTCCCGCCCAAAAGCGAGAGCCTTGCTTGTCCACTCACAATACTCATCTTCATTTCTGTCGAAGGGAATTGACTTCACGCTTGTCAAGGACGTCGCGTTGGTGATCATGATTGCTGCCTATCTCAAGAACCGTTTATAAATGTGTTGAAATACTTGTTTGTTCCCAGTAGATTATCCGTATCTACTGCCTAACCTAGATGTAACCGTTCTGTTTGTCACCTTGTTCTAAGTTGTGAGTTGCTTCACATTACGTTTCTATCTACTTCCTGTATTGAGATGCTGGTCTTTTGTATGCCAGTCATTCAATTGTAGCATCCATTACGCTTGTTACATATTTGGTCATATAACTTTTCACTGGGGTGCTTGATTTCCGTTTGGGTAAGTTCCGCTTATACTTTGTTGGTGACTGTGGTCGTGAGAGTCTTCTCAGTTAGTCACTGGCATAGTTTCAGCTCTGGACTTATGGATATTGGAGCCCTACTTGTACGTTCTCATGCGGGCTCGTCTGCCGTCGTACCACTCTCGTTAACAAACAGTAGCCCAGACACTAGCTAGATGTCGCTCAAAGAGCAAAGACCTTCACATAGGGTTGGAGTGTAAACAAAAGCAAACACGATCGCAACAGACCGGTTTGATGGACGGAGTCGTACATTTGAAGCAGGCCGGTTAGCCAGTCCCGCGTGTTGGGGTCATTCGTTTTATGTCGTCCTAATTTTCCATAAATAGAGTCATACTTCATATCATATTAAATATATATCAAAAAAGTCCAGAAAGCGATTGGGAGTAGGTAACACCCCGAAGTTCGAGCAGGGCAGCAATGTACCGACGAACGAAACTTCACGTCCGCAACAAATTCCGGACTATTCCCGTTCCCACCCAATCAGGCAGTTTCCGATAGAGCGCTCACTTGCGTCAATACCGTCCCTTTGGACCAGGCTAGTATTGTATAAAGTTATCATGGCGGAACAATCACCCCTTTCTTGCCAAACACTAGAACAAGCTGCGGCCGAACTGGAAGCATTGCGTGGTAATTCGCAGGAAGAACGCAGGCACGGACAGCACGTTGTGGGCTTCCCTCGTGCCTGCCGAGCTCTCTTGCGTTCACTACCAGGGAACACAACCTGCATTGATTGCGGCGCGCCGAATCCGGACTGGGCTAGTCTATCCTACGGATCTCTGATTTGCTTAATTTGCAGTGGACGACACCGCTCCTATGGCGTACAAACGTCCTTCGTCCGTTCGGTAGATATGGACGCCTGGAGTCAAGCCCAGATTGTCGCCATGCTGGAAGGCGGCAACGGGCAATTATGGGCCTTCTTTGAGCGTCACGATCTAGGAAATTCCTCGAGAATGGCTAACAAACGCTACAAGACAAAGGCAGCCTTATTCTACCGGAAGCATCTGCAGCAACACGCCTCGCATGTCAGCGACCGTGGAGTGTACGAAGGCCGGGACTCCAGCCGTGCTCGTCCGCAATCACCTACTTCCCCACCACAGATCGCAAACGCAAAGAACGTCCCTACATGCAAGCAAGAAGCAAAGCTTAAACAAGAGCCGTCATCGGTTATCCGCCGACGCTCAGCGGGTGTCACGAGTCAATGAAGTAGTTTGCCTCACGGTGCTATTGAGTGTTCCCTTTTTGTCAATTTTTTGGTGCTCTCGATTCTCTAGCAGTATTCTATGCTAGTTGATTTTCTATTGCTTAAGCGAGATAGTGTATTGCAATAGCTGCTCGTTAGGAAAGTAGTCCTTGGGGTTTGGTCGGTATTCGGGGTCGACAAAGAACACTTCCCAAGAACTTGTTAAGTCAGCTTGTTCCCAAACCGCCGATAAGGTAGCTCCAACAAAGTCGGGACCAAAACGTGATTGCTCCCCGGTTATTTGCAACGAGGCACCCAACGTGGCTGGTTCGAGCACACTGACGAGACAATCAATCGATGCCCCCGAAGTCAGGGCGTCATCATCCAAGTCGTCAAATAAAATAACCGGAGGAGCATCGGCAGCGATTTTACCCTTTTTGTCTAACACTGGTGCTTCACCTATTCGGTAGTCTCGGCAGAATCCAGAACTGGTAAATGTCTGTAAAACTGCTTGCATCGAAGGAATTGTTGCCGTTGCGCTACCACGTATAGCGGTACTTTTGTTGGGAAGTAAACCCTTCTCCTGCATGTTATTCAGCAAATCACGGCCAATCCCTCGAATAAATCTATCGCGGTCAACAAAGTTGGGCAACAGATCCGCCGCGGTGCGCCACAATGCGTAGGAAGTTAAATCAAAGTAGTATTGATCGGATACTAGAGCGTTCTCCCAGGGAGCTTTGGCATAAAAGCTTTTGCGAGCCTTTTCACGATATGCCCTCAGCCGTTGCTGTATATTTCTTTCTATTTCATTCGAGTCTTGTGTATTGGATCGCGACTGAAGAATAGTTTGCACGAGCGTGGCGATTGGCACACACGACGCCGAGCAATCGTCGTTGAGCAACAGCGATAGTAAGGGCTCTTTCAATGTCCGTGGCAGTGGAGGAGTCGGCGACAGCGAAGGCAACACGTTACCTTCTCTCTTGTTTCCACTTACGGCGGATCGAATGTAATATTCGAAGTCAAGTTCAGCGGCTCCTCGGGCGGCTTGCGCCTGGGATGGAATACCAGACACGACGAGCAAACCCGTAGTCGCCTTGCCGATCCAGGCAACTCCTTCATGTACAGCTTGCCGACGAGAAGATGAATTTACAGTCCATGATACGACAGCAAGAGGTGCTATTGATATGACCAAAAGCAATCTCGCGTACATCAGCATCATGTTTTAAGGAAACCAAAATCCCTATGATTTATTGGTTGACAACGTGAGGTCAACAACAAAATGATCAACATTTGTCAGACTTTTCATTGATCTACAGTTACAATTATAAGAATCAAACTCTATTGGTCAACCTTCGTCGTCGTAGAAGGTTTGCGGGCCTTTCGTGGGACAAGGATGTCACAGTGGGCTTTGTAGGCGCTGTCGTGTTTGACAAATGGAAAAGCCTCTGTTCTACTTGACAAATAGAGACACAAGCTGTCTACCTCCTGAGTTGTTGTGTTTCAAAAGTATAAATGAGAATGACTGTAATGAAGAGATAAAACAGTCACATGGCGTGGCTGATACTAAAGCTCTTTGGGCAGCTCGAAATCGTCGGGCACCGACCGTAGGTGCTCCAAAGAAATCCGTGAACTGTGAAGAGTGCAGCTTAACCAAATACGTTCCCGAAAGCATAACTAGTTTGTGGCCCACAGTCCCAAGCCCACAAAAGCGACGGCCCACAAGAAAAGCTCCAGTATGAAGAGACGTTGGCGCATTCTTTCGTTACATTCCAAAAATCTCCGAAAACGATCCCGCAAACGAAAAGATGATTCGTCTTGCAGCTGTGGAGAGCCCAACCACGACGGCAGCCGCACCTTACTACTGCCATCCGACATGCTCGACATTTCCGACTGGTCAGCATTTTCTTCATCCGGCTCATCGACACTTTCAATCCGTGAGTAGCTCGCGTTGCCATTCTGCAATTTGATCGTCTCATTTTCCAAAAACAAGAATCCCCAAAGTGCGCGACGCAAAATTTCAGCCAGAGGTAGTAACACCCCTACGTAGGTCTTGGTATCCGACGAAAAAGTCGTCACTTGCTCCTCCCCCGATGCCGACAAATGGTAAGCAGGAATATAGCACAGCATCCACGTAAATCGAAAGAGTGTATTGTATACAAAAACCTTGTAGTAAAACGCTTCGCTTTTGTACAACCGTTGTGGTCGTAGTTTGATTTGTTTGTAGCTCGGGATAAAGGTCACGATCGCGACGAACGTTTTCCGAATCGGGCGAGTGCAACTCTCCAGGAAAGGCAAGACATACGAATTCGGTCGGTAGGAAGATAAACTGGCGAACCAAACCTGGTCAGTATCCGTGGCTTGATCCGACCGCGTTTCGATCACAAATAGATCCCAGTCCATGATGGTATCCCACCAAATTTGGTATAACATGGATGCAGCAAAACACACGAGCCACCATATTGATCGTCGGTCTTCCCGATGCGTCATACCGTACAAAATAACTACCGAAGCAGACAAGTATTTGAAGGCATTGCCGAGATAGGGCCACCGTTTCCCCGTATCGTACGACTGCCGAAGGGTTTGCAGAAACTTCCACCACAGCGGTAGCAATGCCGCCGACGGCAACACAACGTTATGCAAAATCCAACTGCGCTCCAAGTAACTTCCACTTTCAGACAACCCGTACGTTTGCGAGAGCGTACCCCAAATAACTGTCACGTAGTATGACAAGGCAAACAAAACATCCTGACACGGTCGCACCAACGAAGTAACAACGTCCCCAATAAAGCAGTCGCGAAAGCGTGATCGGTGAAAGGGTGCCGTCGCGGTAAATTTCATGGTGGACCAAAATCGCATCCGTCGTCCCGGTGGAAACATCGAACGGACCACTAACACCGACAAGAAAATGAGGGGTAGGATTTTGGCAGGAAAGTCTGATCCATACTGGTCCATGTGATTGTAGGCCTCAATGTAGAGATGAAAGTTGAACAAAATAGGCATGCTCAAATCCAACGCTGCACCCACTACCGATGGACCGGACGGTGCGTACTCGGCCGACTGGGTGGACGTAGCCGATGATCGAAAAAAGAAAAAGGAGCCCAAACGAGTAAATTGCGGATGGTTTTCTCGGAAGCGTTCCACTCCGCGGGTCAAGCGACTACCGCGTTGGTGTATGCCGGTCTGTGGCGCGTTCCCGCTAGGTGTTGTGCTGCCTGAATTAGCCTCTTCGGATAGAAAGAATTCAGATTCAGCTCCGGTAGATGTGCTTATTCGATTGTCTTCGTCCAAATGCTCCGTGTCGTCTTCATCCCAGCTGTTGACGAATTCTTGTATAGATGATATGGACGATTCGTGGCTCAAGGTCCTTGACCGTACGGGGCTTTGGCTATTCCTCTGTACGACTCCAGCGCTATTTGCGGTCGCAGCGTTCGTACGCGTCAGTTCTAGCGCCGGTATAGTCCACCCCGCCGCCACGTCTCCCTCGTCGGGCGAGTGCGAGATAGCCTCCACGGTCCGTAGAGGAGCCGAGTCGTGGCCCATCGAAACGTTGTTGGCATCGTCCAAGCCGTGCCGTTGTCCGTGTGCAGTTCCCGGCAGAAAAAGAAGTTCGTCACAGGCAATGCCGTTGCGCCGCCAAGTGCGTAAGGAATACGCACACATCATGAGCGTAAACGCAAACAAGGCGGGTCCTGGACAGCACGCAAACATATTGAATCAGACCAACATTATGTGTGAGTCAAGTAGATTCTGCTGCAATCCGAGTGTCTGCGCAACAAAAGTACCAGAGTGTCGTACTATGCTACGAGGGGAAATCTATTGAAACGATTGTACGTACCGCGGTACACGCGCAAGCTGGAGACATCGTGTGTTTTGGTCGTCAAGTCGTAGGCCAAAATGGCACCCAAAATAACCAAAACGGTTGCTTTCGGCTTCAGTACTCGCTCGGATACAACAAAAGATCCCACAGCAGCCAAGACGGAGAGATCCATGGCAATCAACTACTGCACACGAAGGACAGGAGTTGTGCGCTCTGGTGGTTACGTGTTGTATCTACCGAGCCAACACCGACCCGTACCCACAGCGCAAACGTTATCGCCGTTGCTTGGGTAGAACGATTCACAATCAATAGACACCGTCGGTCACTCGCAAGAACGGACAAGGGAAGGGGGAATACAGAGACAGCAGCACTCGAGTTTCCACGGAAGAACGATAGGGTGGAGTCTCAACTGCCTTCCGCTCCCGGGTGGTACACTCTTTCGGCAAGGGAAAAGTCGGGTGAGGCCGAGTCGATCCAGAGTGGTTTTGCGAGGCTCTTTTTCCTCGCCGGCGTCCCTATTTTCCGCGAACGGGATGTGTACACATACAAACTTATGGGACTATCCAGCGCTGTAATATAGAGAGTATTTCTGCATTTGAAAAGATCAAACTAATGTTCAAAACGTGGAGGGGAGTATTCGCGGACCTTACGTGGCCACGACCAGTCGTGTAGCTTCCCGAGACGAATACTGCGTCTCGCCGAAGGAAAAATTAGGGTAACCAGGTTTCATTGGCCAGATGCAATCGTTCCAGTACCGCCACCACGCCAAAATACCCGTTTGCTTCGGTTGGAACTTGACAATTAACACACAAGCCATTAACAATAGTGGGAATAAAAACTACGGGTACCGGTGCGGAACTCCGAACCAGATTGGAATCGACAATGAATCAAGCAATTTTTTTGTCATTCTACGAATCGATTTACTTTGTAGATGGTACATACGACTTTGAAGAACGCCACACACCTCGCATTGAAAATGAGTAGGGTTTTACGTGATTTCATGGCAATTCTTTTCTTCAAACACGCCCCACAATGAGAATTACTACCTACTTCTATGAGAATTCTTGCTGAAAGAGGGGGCCTCGCTTCACTACCATTCCTGGACGAAAGTGAGCTTCATACCGACGCAACATTTCTCCATTGATTGCACGATTGTCGCTGTCGGACTGATCGTCAAAGAGGAGGTCACGAATCCAAAGCTGACCCCTTGACGCAATCTTCTGGGCCTCACGATCGTGTGAGAGAATCCACTCAATCTGCGTATCCATGTCAGAGAGATCGTCCTTTAACGGAATGTAGTGCACGTATGGCTCTAGAAGCTCTTCCATGGCCCACGACGATACAGTGGGCTTGGGAATCATGACCACCGAGTTGGAGTACAGTCCCCATTTCAATCCTGAGGCAACGTCATTTCCTTCTATGAAGACTAACATTTTGTACTTTAAAAGTTCGTCCCGCGCAAGATTCCTGCTAACGATAGAAAAGTTTTCAATTTCCGTCGGTACGGTATCAGGCAAAACCCTGCTGAACCTGGCGTCCACTTTGGTCGAATTGTGGTGGTCTAAGACAAGCCGACAGCGTAGATTTTGGAAGCATCGCTCGTGAGGTGATATGCTTGTATTGAAGTATCCGCTGGTTACTCCACGAAAAACGGCGGTGTTCCGTTTGTTTTCCCAAGGGACGTCCAAAGTTGGAAGTAGCTCTATTTCTTTGTAATGGCGCCACGCTCCCATTTTCCAAATGATCGATTCCAGGTTTCCTCTATTTGTCCGTCGGGTTGGCAAAGTGGCGCAAGCCGTAGACGATGCCTTCATAAGAAAATCGCTTGTACTTGCATCATCCCAAACAGGTCGTATTTTGGTAAAGTGAGGTACGGCAGGCTTTGGAAACTGTCTTCTCGGCTGTCCGACGTCATTCAAAGATCTCGAACTCCGCGAATCACCGATTTGAACAAACGCAATTGCGGGCTCAAAACTGGTCAAGTTGTCCGTCTTGTTGGTCTGATTCTGGTACACCATTAGCAGTTTATCACGAAGCTCTGGACAATAGCGACTATGGACAACTTGTAACTGATCGGCTTGGGGGTTGAGTTGGCACGAATCGAGCGAATCTTTGTCCAACGCAAAAATAAGGTCGTGAGTAGCCTTTGCAGATGCTTTCAAAACCACCGAGAGCGAGTCGACCTCCGGTCCGTTTTGACGCTGGAGTACAAAGGAAGGAAAGCAATTTGGCTGACTACTCTCATTCTTGAATATGTTGTCCTCTTTGGCATTCTTCGTCATTGTTGTACTTTTTTCGTTACACGCAGCATACTTGACAACATGTAACAGCTCAGTCTCATCGCAGGGTGGCTCGTACCAAGAGGACATATAAAATTGAACTCGTTGGTCTATTGTTGGAAAGCGGAGCAAACGCTTTCCCGGGTCCGATGCCTCGGATGTGAGTTTCACAGTCAATCCGATTTCAGTGGCTGGAACCCATATCCTTGAATTATTTTGAACCCACAAATGGGCATTCTCAATCTTATAAGAGGATGAGTTGGTGAGTTTGGCGTGTTTCCACTTCCGCTCTGAGTGATCAAGGACACATCTTGAAGTCCTAGCTGTAAACCTGGTTGTCTTTCAAGCTTACGATTTTCCGAATGCAACCAAACTTACAATTTTGCTGGAATCATCTGAGATATACGGGTCTGCGTAGTCAAGGATCCGTGAGCTGTCCGAATAATGCATCAAGGAGGAGTCGCGCTCCACAAAACCTTCGTCCCTCACGACCTCCCACATATTCAAGCCAACAAGGAAGAGCGGCAGAACGAGCATTGCAAACCTGAAGGAGCACATTGGTTTGCCATATCTGATTACGTGCTCGAGGCAGGGCATGCTGATGGTGTTGTTTTTTATTTTATCGTGGGACCTGTGAACCAAATGGAAAGAGTGAAGGCAGTGATGAGTAAAAACCATAAGATCATCAATCGGTCGGAATCCTTCAAACGGGGGAAATTCATTGACTATCATTGTGATATGTGTTTCGACAGAATTTCTAGCTAGGTATAGAAGATTTTGCTAACTGTAAACGCTTCCATTGCTGTCGTAGTAGTACTTGTATAAAGGAAAATTTCATGTCAAATATTTTTCTGACGCATGCTTCATTTCTATATAAAAGATCTCGTCCTCATAGCATCAAGTGTTGAATGCAAGGGATATGCTACGTTGTTTACAATTAACATACACATATAGTGTCAAGCGTGTCGCGAAAACCCCTCCTACCCTTCATCCCAGGTCTACTAGCTTGCCAAACCTCTCCAGTCCCTACGGAAGGATTCACATTTCTCCTTCTTCGAGGAAAAATCCATTCACGCAAGAACCACAGCAGCGTCACAAGTGGATGACAATGGCAAACTCTTTCAACGACGACAGCGACTTAGAAAGCGTCTTTCAATGGATTCGAGAAGGGAATCAGCATCTCGCCGACGAAGATTGGTGCAGGGCTGCCGAACAGTTTGGACGCGCCCACGAAAAATTAAACGACTTGGCTTTAAGAGCCCAATCCACGGATGGTGACGTTGACCCTGAACTGCCAAAGATTGTGTCCTTATATCATCAGCAAGCTTGCGACTATCTGCACCGATCTCGAAATGCATTTTTGACCATGTTGCGAAAAGAAACCGATCAGGACAAGGATACGACCGATGCCGAACCGGCCTTTCGTTCCCTCACGGAAGAGGAGGCCGACCGAAGGTTGCGACTTTTTGTGCAGCTGTATGGAGGTAACCTTGAGGTATCAATAGTAGAAAATGTGCCAGCTACAAAACCAATCGCGGACCAAGAAAGCAGTTTGGCGGATCGATTGGCCAGTCTCAACGCATCATTGCCGCAAGGTTTCAAAACCTCTGACCAACGCATGCTTGACATAGACCGGGGATTGAATCGCCTTGGGCTATCTCTATACTCGAGTCGAGATGAACGACCAAAAATTGAAGTGCCACAATCTGAAGAGGACCAAGTTGCTTCCATTATTGCACAGACGAAGGACGAAATGCGGTTCCAACCACCAGAAGCAGTTTCCTCGATACCAGCCGTAGAGATTGATTCATCGGTAGATGATTCCGAAGACGACGAAGACGATCAGTCCTCCGCAACAGGGGAATCGTTATCACCTGAAGATCGGCTGGCAATCCAAGAAATTGTGGTCGAAGCGCAGACGAAGTTGGCCGAACTCCTTGCCATGCTAGAACTAGATCTCAATGCTGGCGAAGCTCCTCAACCGTTGGATCAGCCGTCGGCACGAAACATACTACAGTCCGCCCGCCGGCACCTGCAAAACGCATCTCGGCAATGGAAAGAAGCTCGCTTGTAAAGCATACCTCGAAAACGCGAAACGCTATTATTTGCTTTCTATTTGCGCCACAGCTTCCGGTGGCCGCAAAGATGGTAGTCGGCACCTTAAGTTCGCACATTTCGATCAAAGCATATCAAGCGTTATAGCATATATTGCACTCGAAACCTTCAAAGCGTTCCGAATAATACACATTTGTTGTATCTTGTTAAAAAATAAGGCCCTATCACACATCCCTGTCCCCTGATCAATAAATTTTCGCTCTAAAACCGCTCTCACTTTCCTGTTGATATCCCGCCAGACGTGCAGTACCAAATCATTTGGGACGATTTGGAATCTACTTGGTGTCCAGCTCGTGTTTTCTCACCAGACGTTGTTGAAGGTAATTTTGTTGGAATTCTTGCACTCTCGGGGCCAGTAGCTCGTTCCACATAGCCGATCCAGAGGGTACAGCTTTGTCACCCTGGTTGTCAGGCTGTACCAATGTCACCAAATTTCGGCGTCGATTGACTCCAGCGCTGTACATCCACATGCAAGACTTCCAAAATCCTACTAACCAAGAACGAAAGTCCACCATTCCGGCCGGCATCTTCTCGCCTGACGATGATAGAAGTAACAAATCGTGACACACGTTTACCAAATGACAGTCGTTTGCCAATTCATCCAAAATATTCGAGCAGTGAAAATCAACGCCTTCCAACGTCAAATCCGAGATCTCCAGCATTTCAATACCCAGCAATCCAATGCGCTCCAAAGCTTGTTTGTGTGCGCTTTCGTGAACTATATGCGGAACATTTTGCCAAGTAACAGGCACATGTGGCTTTGGCAGATGTAATTGCTGCACCAGTGTGGTGGGGGCAGTTGATGATACTTCGCCCATACGTTGTCTCCACGCGTTGGCGTATTGCTGTAGCATAAGGACGTCACCTTTCATACCTCCATACTCGGCACGAGCTAGCAAGGCCCATATAAGTACATCGTCACCCGAATCCAGGCTCGACAATGATATTCTTGAATGTACAGTATCACCTTCCGTAGAGTAGGGTAATGGATCCTTGTACGGACAGCCGGCAATTTCAAAAACAATTTGTAGAACCTGTCGACATAGCTGAGGGTTCAGGACGTAATCTTTCGAATGTGCCATCATGAGCCACACAAGTAACGGAAGGGCGGGGTGTAAGGTTGAATCTTCAATAGCGATAATGGGCAATCTTCGGAGCAGCTCTCCCAAACTCTTATCAATCAGCTCCATAGCAACCTTGACAGCTGGCAAGGGTTTACGTCGGCGAACCGCCTTTTGCAAAATAGATTTCAGCACAGGGACAGACAAGCGCGAATGTCTACGGACCCATCTATGTGATGGTTCAATGTCAGGATACGAGGGAATGGCCGTTGAAAGTGTTACTTGAACAATTTTGGGATGCTCCGGAGACGATGTTAACGCGTCTTCATCATGTGACGTTCGTGTCTTGACAAGTACAATGGCGGACCAAGCTACGGGACCAGGAGAGTCCGAAGTATCAAACAATAAGGAAATACTACCATCTTGGCTCAAGTGTAGCACTTGCTTTGTTGGTTTAGGTCGTGAGAAGGTAGCTTTCGAGGAGTTCATCATGTGGGAGAACACGTTTGGGACTTTAGTTTTTGGCTGCGGTGGTCGTTCCGCACTGTCCGGGGTCACTTGGTAAGTCCGGTGCTCTGTTTGGTCTTCCTCTGAAGTCTGTTGTGTACCAAATTTAGTTGCAAACGCTTCGTCTCCGTTATCGGGAGCTGGGTAGTTGCTGGGCGTGTCTTCAGTAGTAGTCGGTTTGACAATGGTTTTGTTTTCGATCCGCTGCGGAGACCGCCCAGCTATTTCCGCTGGCACCATTTTTGGTAAAAATGCAGAGTTGACTGAATCGGTTTTATTCGTCGCAATTTCTTGGTCTTCTTCTATTGTGTTTCGAGGCAATGAATGCGTAGACGTAGACGTCTGCTCGGTTAAGGCAGCCGTCTCCATCGGATGAGACGGTTTTCCTATTTCCACAGAAACAGCCTCCACTTTGTTTACCGTGTCCTCTCGTCCGATATACGATCCTTCCCTTTCACAAATATTTTGAGCTCGTATACATTTATCCAAATGCAAATTGACATTGCTGGACGGAACATGCTTGCCACACCCCGCGGGGCAAACGACGAAGCGACTGCTCGCGGCACTCGGTTTCTTACTGTTTCGGGGATTCATGAGTAAGCCAAACGCGTCGAGAGCGCCATTGCCCGCTGCCCGGTCGCGCTTCCGCGGCATGGCGTACGAGTAAAGGAGTCGTCAGTCGATTTTACGAGGATTCCAGTGTCACTGGATAGACGGTATCGATACGTTGGCCATTTCCCAATGAGTTGATGGGAACCAAACGGATTTGTGCGGATTATTGTTGTGGAAACTACGCAACGTACAACTAGTGAGCCAATCGATTACGGGATCGTGTTGCTGTTTCTTGCGAGTTTTGCCCGTCCGATATCTTGCACTACCTATCTGTTGCGGCCACTGCTAGCGCCCAATACTACTTTTCATTAGCAATACTATTACTACTACTAGTAGTAGTGTTACTACAACGTTCTTCTTGTGGGGGTTTTGCATTCCCTGTCACTGTTAGGCCAAAGAAGCAAGAATTGGGGGAGTTTCAGTCCGACACGTATCGTACTGTCAAGCCTACTTCTAGATTGCTTCCCTCGCTGCTCCTCACTACTCCGTGTGCTGTACTGCCTTTCTTGTCCGGTAATTTAGTGTGAGTATGCCACCGTCCGCGTCGTTACCGCAGCGTCGGACGGAGCAGCTGGCCAAGGCCATGGCGACGTTGAGCAAGACGACTCGGGATGCGAGTCAATGTTGCAGCCAACTCAACGCTCGCGCGCGACAGTTAGACAATCTGACCTCTCCTGCCTCGGACGCATCCAGTATGCTGAGCCGCGCCAATGCCAATCTCGCCGCGACCCTGGTTATGATCAAAGACGCCCGCGAAAAATTCGATACCGTCCAGGACGTAGAACCAGCTATTGAACGTCTGCACAAAATAGTGGCGGAAATGGACGAACCACAGAAAGATAATTCAACTCGTGTACCGTCGAGGAGGAATCTGAGCAATCGAGTTGCCCTCACGGAACAGGATGTGTACGCGGCGGCGGATTCGATGGAGTTGCTGCGGGACACGTACGAGTACTTTTGTTTGCATCCGAGTTGGAAGTCCTCGCCCTCTACCTTGGCAGGGCTGGAGCGGGTGCATCAAATGGGCTTGGATGCCATGTGCCGGCTCGTCTTTTTGCATTTGCGGCAAGCGGGCTCGGCCGTGCGACCGCAGCGTACAACTCGCGGAGTCTTGTCGAGCCAAGAAACGGCGTCAGAGGTACGCTTTGACTGGGAGAGCCGTTTGCGTTTCCAACGTTTTTCGTAAGCTTTCGTTTTTTACCACTCACTGCTTTCCTTTTTTCTTGTTGTTTTGTAGACACGCCGTCGACTTACGGCGGCGTTACAACACCGCGATCTGCTCAAATCAATTGGAGAGTTCGAGGAATATCAGCCCGTCGAAAAGCGTCAGCTGCGTGAAATGCAGGTTATTTTCGAGTGCCTCGCTAGTCACGGCTACAGTGTGCAACGCGCCAGTCATAAGCGTGAGCCACCCGGTCTATCCCAGGTCTTGGGGTTGTCGGCGCAAAAGATTATTCGTACCGAAAAAGTAGGCTCCGGCTGTTACTCGGCTGTCACCAAACATAATCTGCAAACGGGCTTTCCGCAACTTGATCACTACGCTAGAGCTCGCCAGCAAATGGGGTACGCCAGTCTCGACAATTATTATCGTCGCCTCAAAGCAGAACGCAAGAAAAAGACGGGGGAACAAGATGAAGCCGATGCCGCAGCCCGGGACGCGGTCCGGTGCCTCGAACACGCTATGATTCTGGTAGCGGGCGAAAAACACATCTACCGTGTTTTAGTGTTGCCATCCATGCGGCGGAAAGACGACGATTACGATGATGAAGAGGAGGAAACCTTGAGTCCTTTTTACAAGAAGGGCTGCGCTGGAGCATACGCCTACATTGTTGGAGCTGTGGTAGATAGAGCTTTGGACATTATTGAAATCGTTTTTTTGAAGGAGGGTGGGATCGGACAAATGTCGGGATCATCTAAATCGGGCGCCAGCTTGGCTACTACCGTGGGAGTTTTGACCGTGGAACTGGCTGCATCGGCCGCTGCGGCGGGTTTACGGATGCTCGACGGTGTACGCATGCTGGGGCCTTCACTCTCGAAGCTCTGTGAAGTGCGGGTGAATGACGGAGAAACGGAAGCCAATTCTAGTTTGGCAGCCATACTGTGTATCGCAATTCATCGCACTACCGTAAAAAATTCGGCGAAGACATTAGAAAATCTTGCCAAAGCGATTCAGGAAGATCCACTGAAAGGTCCGCTGCACCGGCCAAAAGATGCGAGCGTGTCGACTGTGAGCTCTGACGTCGTTCGTGCCATTAGACTTATTTCCCCTTACGTCAGTGCATACAAAAGTATTTCCAAGAGACGGTACGTAGGCCTTGCGTAGTCCCGCAATCAGCCCTGGCATCTTTTTCGAGCGTTGTCTCAACATTTTCTCTTGGTAAAGCGCACTTCCCTGGGATCCTAACATGGGTGAAGAGGCTGGCGAGCTCGATTCTTATGTTCGTTATCTTGTGATGCGCCTTTTGAATTCTCTGAAAGGCAAGGCTTTGAATTATACTCGCGACGGACGGGACGATAGTCAGGCAAAGAGCAGCCTTTTCTTAATCAACAACTCTTTCTACTTGCTGGAAGAACTTGGCCCCGGCTCATCAGATCAGGAGAACAAAAACGACTCCGAGCATTATACCATCGAGGGATCCTGGTTTATAGATAAGGTAAATAAGATTATGGAATCAGAGAAGAGCAAATATCTCGGACACTGGGAGGCTCTCAACACACACTTGACAGCTGTCGGTACTACTGATATCGAGTATCAAAAAAACGACGAGAATGTCCTGTCGTTGGAGAGTGGACGACTGATCAAACAGCGCTTTTCTGGTTTTAACGAAGATTTTGAGCGGACTTTTGCATTGCATAAAAAGCTTTGCGTAATCGACAATCGTCTCCGACTTCAGCTCCAGGGTGATGTAGCTTCCCTTTTCCTTCCGCGTTACCGTAAATTTTACGACAAATACACCAAGCTCCGTTTTTCCAAGAAGCATCAGGAGGAGTACACGAAATACAGCCCCGACACAATAGCCAAGATGCTTGGGGAGTTGTACACGAGTCCGGAACCAGCTTCTCGTTGAAAGTTCTGAAACAAATCCTAAGTATATTGTGTTACCATAGAGAATAGTCTTGGTAAATTATTTTGGAGGGCTTTGCTTCCCTTGCATTAAAGAGTTGACCTGTTTCCGTAAGCGATCCTTGAGTTCCTGTTTGTTGCCACTGGTTTTCAACCCTTGCGATTTAAGAATATCCTTGAGGCGTTTAACTGTAAGTATGTCGATTGGATCGTTTGCATCCTTGGATACCCGTACTTCTTGTGTAGGCTCATCCAGTGACACCCGGGCACTATCCTCGGCAAAAGCAGCCCGAGTAAAATTCCGCGTCTGTTGCACGAATGTTTTGTTCGTTTCTTTGTCAACGTGCACTGGAATTGTGTTATGCCAAGGCGAAGTGGTGTCCAAAAAAGGTATTTTAGTTGACGGCATCCTCTCTTCGCCACTGCCGCCAATCTCATCCTCGTAGGGCTTTGAGAGTCGTTCTAGCTCGCCTATCTCGTTTGTGACATATTCTGTTCCGTCTGCTTGCTGAGTGACCTCTTCGTCTGACAAATATCCCGCTTTGGTCAGTTCATCCATATTTTTTTGCGTAAGATTCATTCCCGATGAAAACATGGTCTTATCCACCATACTCATGTCGATATTGTCAATATCGACCCCCAATTTTGCTGCATATTCACGAACATTGAGCTTCTCTGGCTCATCGTATTTTCGCTCTAACACTTCTTCCGTATCATCTACGTAGATACCCTTCCAGTCATAGTCAACAACTTCAAAGTCATCCTTCGGCGTACGGACGATTTTTTCAATCGTTACCGTGACTTGCCGTTGGGCGAAGTCGTCCTGCAAGTCCGAGATCACCCAGTAGGTGCCGTCCAGGTTAACCTTTCCGCGTAGTTTGCGAGAGCCATCGAGTAGAACAATCGTTTTGGATCGATCTCCATTGCTGCCTTTCTTGGTCTCGGATTTGTATCGTAAATCAATTGACCTTCCCGTTGGTTGAAAAATAATGTTTTTGGCAACAACGTCAGCAGGGACAGTGACGGTGACGTCGATTTCAAATGCTTCTTCTTTCCAGGTGTAATTTGTTGCAATTCCATAGCCGGAGAAAAGGCGTAACGAACGGCAAGAGCATTGATTTGATACTAATGGTTGCAAAAGGGAGTTGGGGCTAGCCCCACTGATGGTCCGATGTTCATACCTGACTGTGATTAAGGATAGAAAGGCCACCGCCCTTTCCAAAAATGTTCCTAAAAAGAAGCAAGATGCCAGAACAGGGACCGTTACAGTCTTTCTCGATCTTTTCATAATGTTCTGTAGACAGTATTATTAAAGAAAGGGAAACTTTGTACAATGCCGGTTGGATTCAATTGACAGTGAACAGCTTTTGTTCATTTTCACCTCAAAGACAGTAGTAGTGGCTGGAAGCAAATGCAAAAGACCTACCTACCTGTCAAGATATAAGTGAATATGCTTGATATACCTTAAATGTGACGAGGTCAAACGACGTGATTTGGGGATAGCGCTCCGTGGTTCAATTCCATGGCACGTTAATTTTGACATGGTAACGTCCGGGAGTTCGATACCCGATTTGAAAAAGTCTTGATTTGCCGACACCTGACCTGGGGTGGATAAAGAAGAAAGGGGTAGGGGTCATCTCCTAAGTGGGGAGGATGGCTCAGGGGCAAAGTAACTTGTCGACACCTTACTCGGGTGGATAAAGAAAGGAGGGGCAGGGGTCATCTCCAGCGTGTGGGGAGGATGGCTCAAGGGCAAAGGAATATCAAGCAGGGAGGATGTCAAGATATAAGTGAATATGCTTGATATACCTTAAATGTGACGAGGTCAAACGACGTGATTTGGGGATAGCGCTCCGTGGTTCAATTCCATGGCACGTTAATTTTGACACCTACCTACCTTTGCACAACAAGTACATTCACCACAAAATTTCCCAGGATAAGGATGCGCAGTATTCATGTAAAATTTGATTGGCCCACAGAATCTTGATCCTTTGGGAATCACAGATTCGCTGACTGCGCCTTCGTTCCTTTGTGGACATCCCAGGTTCCCCAATGAGAATATTCCACTTTTCCTTCAATTGTCTCATATATTTTACCATGGCGACGAGCATTACAAAGGCCGCCGTTTTCCGAGCGATTGCACAAACACGCCGATCATGCAAACGCTTTCAACCGGAGAGAAAAATTCCGCCAGAAAGCTTGAAGGACATTTTGCACTCCACTATTGTAAGCACAACCAGCTCGAACGGAACCAGAGAAAGAAAGCTTCCGAAGCTGTCGTCGCTGCCAGATATGAAGTGAAACTAGCGAGTTTATTTGCTGATGCAAAAGTGTGACTTGAATCATTACGACATACAATTTTTGTGTGGTTACGGAACTCATTTTGTTTATGCTTGTCTACCTTGCAGAGAGCGCCTTCGAGTTTCAACCTTCAACCAACTCAAATTATTGTTGTACAGAACGAGGACAGGAAAAATAAGCTTGCAGAAACAGCTATGATAGGACCAGGAAATCAGTTTCGAACTCGACAATGCTCAGCATTAGCTGTATTCTTGGCTGATTTGGAAGCAAGCAAACGCATTTCACGAATCCAGGAGCTTGAAAAGGACTGGGGCCAAAGAGATCCTACATATTCGGCGACGATGCCTTTGACGACTTCATTCCTGATTGGCGAGGGCCACGCCGCAACATTGTTGAAATCACTGGCAATACGCACTATGTCTGAGCTTCAGCCCATGCCAACTGCTGAGCCGGTAGAAACCTGGGCGTATAAAAATACCTCGCTGGCGGTGCAATCTTTCACGCTAGCGGCCGCGAGCCACGATCTAGCGACTTCGATCATGGAGGGGTTTGATGCCCGAAGAGCCAAAGAAGTTTTACATATTCCTGATCGATATGGAATTCCCATGATGGTGGCAGTAGGATACGAATACGAGGATCCTACCACGTCTCAGAGCTTGACGCCTCGTTTGGATATGCAAGAGGTCGTTTTTGGGGATTCTTTTGGTTCGCCTTTGGACCTCACATCTGCCAATCATCCCATTTCTAACGCAACGAGCGCTTAGCCTTTTTTGATCGAATTTAAATATTCTAGACAAATGCTCGTTGCAATTTAAGTTGATCTTTGTATTTACTCGCAACCATGTGCTTCACATGAAAACCAAAGCAGCCAATCCGTCCCGCTGCACCTCAAGCAATCGAACTTTGTAAAATTGGCTCAGAAAAAAAAAAAAACCCAAAGGAGCAGCACTAACACGGACCTGTCTTCAATGGCAGGTATCACTCGACCTGCAACCTAGGCCTATTGAACAATGTCATGGACGCTGACTTTACTGGTCTCCCTTCTTTGCTGGAAATGGTCAAAGGGGCTGAGCTCCGCTGATCTGACTTTTCTTTCGCTGAGTCGGGAACCAGAGAATAAGAGTATCATCTCAAGCACCTGTGATAGGGTTCGAGTAGGAAATTTCAAAGCAAGACTTGACCTGTTCTACCTGTACTCGATTGAATTTTTACGTAATACAGCTGTGAATCTTGATGATGTGGAGCAATTGCTCGCAACAGCCGTCGCCCATGCTCTCGATGATTGTGACGACCTCCAACAACCGTTGTTTGCCGTGCAACTTTCTAGGAATCATTGGTTTTTGACTGGTGGTATGAATAGCTTTTGCAAACTGTTTTTGCCATCATTCAGGCAGCCTCCTGACTTCAATTTCCTTGATGTTTTTTTGTAGGCGAATGCAACTCAATGTCAGCGTACAATGAATGTCGTACTGTGCGTGGTATTACTTCCATTTTGCTGGAGTCGGGAGCACCCGAAGTGGAGGTCAAAGCTTACTCTACAATCGAAAGTCTTCTGCGAAATGAGAATGTTCTGCGCGAACTTATTGGCCCAAACGTGGCCCAGACCTCCTTTGAGTATTCAACTGGCGAAAATCTCGTTCTCCTGGATAACAACACAGACAATAGTAGCGCGATGAATTCAAGTTCCGTTATTGTGGTAGCGGTAGCTGTGGTGATGATGGCCTTTTGCATAACAGGAGTGTCTTTCTATGGGATTTGGCGATGGAAGGTTGCCAATATGAACGACGCTTGCGCCGTATCCCTAAAAAATCGAATTGCACATCACCAAGCAAAGAGGCGACATTATTTTAGTGAGCTTCAAGACAACGCTCAACTCGCATATGGCTGGATGGCAACAGATCCGCACCAGTTGAATGGACAATCAATTACCTGGAGCGCATCGGATCTGACATCTGACTCTCACACTATAAAGAGCAGTCTAAGATTGGATCGAATAGATGAAGAAGTTGACTCCGAGGAGGGCGATACGTCTAGTGTCGGATCACAGCCAGATTCATCAAAGAAAGCTGAAACCGAAAAAGGCGAGCACCTGAACTTCGTCGCTCATTGGACTGATGTATCGATCAATCCAGTGGCCAGTGCGAAATGCAATATTGAAATTCGGAGCAGGCTTGAAGCTGAAGGTGAGACGCTGGTACTCAAATCAAAGATTTTGATTTTATAGTAGAGCAGAAAATACTTACAGGCATTCGCTTTTTGGCAGATGGCTCAAAAGATCGATACGGCAAAGGCGTTGACGCCAATATCGAAACAGCGCAATTTGAATTGCTTGCCACACCCTCTCATCAGACAGCTGCAGGAGTAAAATATCCCGGAGATATCTAAATCCTCGTCTCCGGTCCTCGAGCTAGCTCAACCGGAACTGAATACTTTCTGTTCTCTCTTTCAATTCGCCTTTGGAACAAAACGAAGCGAGCACGCCTCCAGATTCACTCTCTGAAGACCTTCAACTCTACAAGAGCATGGAAATTGTAACAAGTGAGCACCCTGCTAGCAAATTAGAGCGACATCGGTAGACTACCAGGGGCAGAAACCTTCCAGTCGTCGATGGAAGCTACGTTGACAAGAGCCTCAGCAACTGGTCTCGGACATTTCTTCTGAAACTTCAGTAAATGTACTCCAAGAAGAGTTTGACTTCTGCGAAATTTTAAGTACAACACAAGGTAGAGGCCCAGTCGGTATACAATCCATGTTTGTAATTCTAATCATTGTCTAGTCGACAATATTCTGACTCCATTCCGGCTGTAGCCGTCTCAATATACTGTCAATGTTATCCCCACTTCGTGAGTTTCCCTGATCACATGTTTTGCATACAAGCGTTCGGTAAAGTCTTGGGCTTGCGTTCCGAAGTTGAGAAAGTACGAAACCATCCATTACACCATTTGTGCAGCATTGATCAAACAACTCTTCCACAAGTTGTTCTCGCTTTTCGCTCTCGGGCAGTAGATTTGTGATTGCCTTGAACAAAGTTCCAAAAGTGATGTTATTTGGACTTGCATTGTGGAGGACAGAAACCTTTCTAAATGTTCTCATTGCAGTTTCAAACGCATCTGCTCTTCCTTCAGCGTATCGATAATACGCGCAGCAGTTAATTACAGAAGAGTAAGTTGTCACATCAGGTTGAACGATTGTCAATCCTCTCTCGTAGTCGCCCTCAAGTTTCAAAAGAATTGCTTCCGCCTTACGGAAACTGTCCTTGTCTTTACTTCGTGCTATAGCTTTGATCACAATATTAGGCATCATGATCGATACGTGAAATCCTCTTTTTTCTAAAGAAACAGCCTCCATATGATTGAAAATCTGAATAGCCCGGTCTGCGCCTCCGTTCTCTGCATTATTTGCCCATGCATTTAAAACCGCACAAAGGCTCACTTCATCAGGTCGCACGAGATAGTCTCCTGCATCGTACTGAGCTTCCATCCATTGGAAAATTTGTTCGGCCTTCTTGGCCGCTTCTCGATCTTTCGACTTTGACCAGGCATGTATCAGAGTATTGAAAATTATTCGCGTCGGTCGAACATGGCCGAGACCTAAGGCATACAGACGCATCATACGGTCGACTGTTTCCTGCGCGCGGGTGGCTGCATTGTTGTCATTTCTTCTTACGAATGCATCAATTGCTGTTACATAGGAAACAGTATTTGGGCGGATATCAGCTTCTTGTGTTTTCTCATAGCCTTCCTCCATCAGCTTCAAAAGAGACTCCATCTTGTCAAGAGAATCCTGTCTTCTTGAATGTCCCCATGCTCCCATTACAGTTGTATAGCAGACGTAATTTGGCCGAACCGTCGTACTTCCGTTCCGGTGTAGGGTCTCGAGCCTTTGTAGAACCCTTTCGGCGTTTTCAGCAGCGTCGTGTTGGCCGCAAGTCGACCATGCCCTCAGCACAGCTGCCCACGTTCGTACATCAGGCATAACATCACGTTCGCCTTCTTCTGCTCGCTTGAACATTTCCTTCATCAAAACTTCTGTTCTTCTTGCGAATTTAACACGAGAGACTCCGTTCGCACGGCTCAAGGCGTTAAGAACCGCGTTGTATGTGGTTGTGACCGGTTTCAGGTTCTCGATAGCTCCAGACTCGTAAAGTTTGTACATTCTTCGTAAAATAGCTTCGGCCAATTTGGGAGCTCTTGGATCAAGACTGTTTGCGACAGCACGAATCGCTGTTGCGTAAGTAATAAGGCTTGGTTTGACGTGGTACACTCCCCTGGCGTACATCCCTTCCATTTTGTCCAAAATTTGCAATGCACGTGACGCCGACTGCAATCTTTCACGCTTACTGACAGATTTTGACCAGCAATTGAGTACAGATGTATATGCTACCATATCGACCTGTACTCCAAATCGCTCCATTCGCTCGAGAGTAGCTTCTGCTCGTGTCGCCAAATCGCGATCTTTGCTCCTCGCCAATCCTCCGATAAAACTAGTGTATGTTAATACATTAGGACGCACTGCGCTCCTTTTTGCTTCCCTTTCTCCTACCTTTTTATCAACTGAAGCTTCCATTTCTTCGAGTAAGGACTCGGCTCGCTGCATCGCTGCACGAACGGTACCAGTTCGTCTGCACCAAGCCTCCACCACGATGCTCCAGACCTTGACGCTCGGTTCCATCTTGCGTTTTTGCATTCGTCTCATTAATGCCTCAGCTTCAAATGCTGGATGACCGGTTATGTCGTCTCGGGCACAATTTGCCCAGCCTTGTGCAACCAGCATGTAAATTCGTTCCGTCGGCACCAGTGGTGAACAGCGGCCACCTTCGATAGCCTCGTCCGATATTCGTTCCATGTAGTCGAGTATCGAACATGCAGATTCGACGTTCCCTACTCCAATATGAGCTTCTATTACTGTGGCGTAGCACGTTGCATCTGGTTCAACCGTAAACGGATTCTCGGGGTCTTTCCAGTGAAGCTCCTGCATGATCTCTAAGGCATCCTGCGCCTTGGCCGGGTCGTCCAACGCCAGATTTTGTAAATCCATATTAAAGTGCGCCAACGATAACTTTTCACCCCAAAATTCGTACGACAAATCATCTCGACTTCGATTTGTTAATGGACTTCTCGGTAAACAAGCTGAAACAGTCTGAATTTCGTTCGTGCCCTCGCTTGAAATAGCGTTTTTTGCTGATATTTTCAAACGACGCCGCCCATTCGGCGTCGAAGCAAACGCACGCGCAGAAAATGAGTAGCTGAGCAAGAGAATCAAGTAAAAGACGCCAAAAAAAAGTTTCCTCGCTCCTGTACTGGTGGTGTGTAACATTCTGTCGTGGCCGGAAGACTCCCACCAATGAGACAAGGTCACACATCTCCGAAAAGGGGGAGCGAAGCGCGGCAGGCTCATAGCGTCTTGCTTCATTAAAATTTTCCCGTAGCCTGATTATATGATTGGCAATCAAATAGTGAATTTATTCTTATCACTCAATCATCATTGGACCGTTTGTCTTTTTGTGTGCCAGCGTTGATGTCGACCAGGTTCGATTGATTTGCGACAGCTCACGGTCAGTATTTGTCCACGAAAAACTGTAAGCCAACTGACTACCTTCTTTTTATTTTACAATAAATGTAAAATGAAATATTTGAATACGCTAACTGTAAATTTAAAACGAACTCAATCTCCACCCCGGTGACCAATAAATTCCAGCTACCGTTTTATTATCCGTGAACCTTGAGTGTTACAACCCAGATGCTCGATGCATCTAAAAAAAGACACACAAGGAATCCAGTACACACTGATTTCTTTCGAGATTCACCGATGAAACAAGGATTCTCCCGATGTGATCTCGTTTCTATGGATTTCGACAGAAGGCATGACACAGAATGGAAATCTGTTGATAGTGGTTGTTGCAAGTTTTCGCATCGGGCACACCGATTAATCACAAATCTTTTCTTCACCTCCCATTAGACAAATATGACAGCCTTCAGTCTCATCGTTTCCATAACTGCGATTTCCTGTCTAATTTTGAATACAGTTGCGGTATCCAACCACCGTAGTTTGGCCTTTGCGGTGCCAGAACACCACGACGAAAGCGCCGGTAAAGGAAAACATATTGCTGCTTGGACTGCCACTGCCACTCTCGCCCTCTCGTTGACCAGGATACCGCTTGCGATGGCAGAAGATAGCACCAATTTCCAACAGGGCGCTAGACTTTTTGAATCGAATTGTGCTTTATGTCACATGAACGGTGCGAAAACTCTAAAGAGCGCCGCGGAGCAAAAGTTTGACAATCTCAACCCAGCCACCCTGCTGACATACTTGGAGAACGAGCAACCACACAAAATTATGCCGTTTCACTCTACTTTTTCTGACAAGGACTATCAGGAAGTGACTTCGCATGTACTCGACCAGCCCATCGACCAAAACTAATCATACACACACAAAAGTTGACCCCTTTGTCATCTTGGTCGGTCTAGAACCTCTGATACTGGCGAGACATAGGAATTTCCTTCAATTTGCGCTGGTGTAGCACGATAAATTCATTTACGTTTACGATTCATTAGTTCTTTTCAACTATTAATGCTAAAAGGGAGCGAAGCGTGAGAGCCGATCTTATCGGTTGTGCACTATCGACTTCTGTCCCTGGCCGTCGATCGGGAAACAAGGGAGTGTTCTCATGTCAGTCGTGACCGTTCTCCACAGATTTTCCGATGGTTCGGATTCTGCTTGCGAGCATAAAATGTAGATTTCTCGACGGCGTTGATTATGGCGCAGAATCTTGCTCCAATGCGAATCCAGGGTTCTACACGACTCGTCCTTTTTCAGTCAACTGCCTCTGGCACCATGCAGTCAGAAATCCAAATCTTCATAATGTTTTGTAGATGACACAAATATTTTTTCGACACATACGGTTCATCACATTTTGTATTTCGCTTGTTTGCTTTCCCTTTCTTCCCATTCCTCTTATCTACATTGACGTCAATGATGCGGGCTAGCAACCTTGGGTTCCTTGTTTTGAGCTCTTGTCTTTTGTCGTATTTTGCCACGGGATTCTCGTTGCGTGCATCGAGCCCATACAGAGAACGAGTTTCTACATTGTATGTCATCAAACCTGGTGGGTGGCTTGCGGGGGTGGCTGCTATATCTATCACTTTAGCATCTCCAATTTCAGCCACGGCTGCTGCCGATGTTGGGAATGGATCCGAACTCTTTAAGGCGAACTGTGCAGGGTGTCACGCAGGAGGTGCGAATTTTCTTGCTGAAAAGAAAACTTTGACGAAAGAAGCCCTGGAAAATTTTCAGTCTTTGGACCAACAAAAGCTTCAAGATTTTGTGCAGAATAAGATGCCTCACAAATTTCTACCTTTCAAGAGTCAGTTCTCCGACTCTGACTATAGCGATGTCACGTCCTACGTACTCGACCAGGCCATTGGACATAAGTGGTAGAGGATACGGGATTTCTGAGATAGTTATATAGTAATTGCTAGCTAGCTAAAGAAAGCAAATCGTGATTTTCTTTGAGTAGAATGCGCACACAAAATCTCGGTTCTGGCGGAACATTGAAGGAAATCAAATTTCCAGTAAACAGCATTGTTTCGATCACCCACTTGTCACTGATCTTTCAATCTGAACTGCCCCGAACGCGGAAGCGCGTTTTGCATCTCAAACAATATCGGGAGCGTTCATCTCTAAGCCGGTCGTTGTGCAGCAGTATCCGGGAAATTCCTTGTCGTCATGCGTGTGTCGTGTCATTTGGATAATGGAACAACACCCGCAAAAGAACATACAACATACGTCTTCTAGCGCTTCCGGACAGATTTTCGAAGAAATACGGTAGTGATTTCTCATGTGGCGCCGGAGATTGGCTCCCGTCCAAAGTAATAAAATAATGCTATACAGCATAATCAGAACCATTCCCACAGCTGGCAACAAATTCCCAACAATCAGAGCAAAAACGAAAGAGAGAACCAGTTTGTTGTAGGAAAGACTCGTCTCTTCCGAACAGTCTTTTTTGCCTTGCCAGTTTAGGCGAAGCCGGGACACCAGTTGGGCTATTAATACTGGGGCGCAGCAGATTGCCATCCAAAACGTAGCTTGAGTCAAGACGTCAAAACAAGCGCATAGAGGGTGCCTCCACCGCCCGAATGGAGCCCCGAGATCATCAGACTCAACAACTTCTTCGCTACTAGAGGGCTGGATTGCGATTGTTACGTCATCATTCGTTTGGCGATCTGGATAAGGTATTTCAAATTCTTCGTCTTTCTCAACTCCACCTACTGGAACCTTCACGGTCAGAGGCCGGCCCTCCACCATTACATCGAACGTAAACCCCTCTTCCAATGACGCGGGCGCGACAACGAGAATGGTTTTGTGATTCATTTTTTTCAATTGTGAGGTATGAATGAATATGCCGTTCTCCCCGCTCGTGTCGCATCGTCCATCAATGAAAATGAGGTGCTAGGTTTTGGTGGATATTTCTCGTTTTCTGATTTGAATATTTGATCCTGATTTGCTTTGTCGTTGAAGAGATTTGTTTTTGAATTATTTGTATAGGTAATAGACATGTCGGGGACACCATGCTACATGGTGGAAGGAGGCAATGCTTATGCCGTACAATAAGCAAACAGATCGGCGATCAAAATTGACGCCAATATTTTATCACTAGCTAGAGTAGTTGTCTATTCTACCGGCCATTGTCCTCAGCTGAGGACATGAATTGACAAAAAATGGGCCAAATCCTTTAGACGTGGTACAAAACTATACAGATAAAAGGGATTTAGCTATGATGGTTTAGAAGCACATTTTACCACATAAACTAGAAGTTACATGCATCAAACTTGTACTCCAAACGCTTTAACTGCCATGCAAGGCAGCCCAGGTGTTGGGCAAAGCCACATCTCCGAGCGCAATCACTCTGATTTTCAACACGATAAGGGCAGGCTATTAAATAACCTCGAATTCTAAGTATAGGATCCTTCCCCGGTATTTCTAACAATGCACCAAGCCTGAGACATCAATCACAATCAAGTATTGGGAATGGGATGGTCATTTCATTGACATCTGAACAAGCCATTTGGGTTGCTAAAAAATATCGATAATTTCTCTGTTCACTGTCATTTCTGTCACTATTTGGTATTTGTCGTGAAATGACCGTCAGTCATGTGTCCGTACTTCGGACTGATAAAGGAACAAACGGACGAACGTCTAACTGACGTTGGGTGGAAAATATATGTATTCATGTGATGAGAATTATCTGTTTAGGAAAGCAAGACTATGTGCGATGAAGCAAGCGAAGTTCAAATATGATTAATTGGAACAAGAGCAAATGTTGGCGAGAATGAGCGGTTGAAATGAGCGAAGTCAATCGTGTGAAAAACACATTAGAAAATAGGTTTAAACCCCACAATAAGAACAAGAGTTTGGAAGGAAGTTGACTAACTGTTATCCTACGTAGAGTGAGCAGAGAGGGTCGAGATTTCAACAGGTATTCAAGCTTGCTACTTTACCCCAAGTGGTTTTAGAGCATGCTGAAGACAATGGTATCATTATTTTAATTGGATATAAATAATTTGTTTGTTATAAAAGGTCTGGAAACTGACCTCAGCTGAGGACAGAATTAGAATAGAAACTCTAGAAGTATGGTAGGAAGGACTCACCAGTGCGCAATATCGTTCTCTGTCAGCTTTCAAAATAATAATTTGAAAGTAGACACCAGCTTATTTACAGTTGGTCAGTTTGCTACCTCTCAGTCTACCTGATTGAGCTAGCTCGGCTGACGGCGCTGGTTCTGTTTCAGGACGGCCATTACCTTCTTTGCCATTTTCAGATACCTCTTCCGCATTTCTTCGGCAGCAATACGATAAGGGTTACTGGGATCACTGTTGTATTTCAAGGCGTTTTTCAGCATAAGTTCCACGTCCGAAAAGAAGCCTCCAAGATTTTCGTATGTCAGACTGTCTACCTTTTGTTGAATGTACGACAGATTCATTGGTGTCTCAATAACATCGAAATAGTCAGGAGCGCCAACCGAAGCACAGTTTTCTCGATCGATAACAATTCGAAAAGGATTGATACCTCCCAAATGAGGGAAATCCATATCCCAAAGCTTTTTGAAGATAGGGTAGTAGATTCTCCGTAGTGCTTGTTGAGGAGTCTCAACAGTATTTCGACGTTGCTCGATCTCTTCTTCTCTTTGACGACGATCGTCATCCTCTCGCTTGCGACGTGTTTCTTCTTGCGCGCGCGCTTGCTCGCGCTTTTGTTCCAGCTCAGCTTGCTGTCGAGCTGCTTCTATTTGCTCGGCAGCAGTAGTGGGAACAGGGGTGAATGCTCTCGGAGGGACTTTCTCGCGATTCTGCAAGCCCATAGCAATTCCTTCCATGTGCCGTCGACGACTCATTTCATCCATACCATTTCGTCGAGGCAACGAGGACAGAGTGGCTTCCAAAAGCGCCTGTTGCTCATGATCTTTGGCCTCTCGAAGAGTCAACGCAGCACGCATTTTATCCTCTTCCAATGGCTGACGCTGAGAAATTCGATCATAGAGGTCCTTACCTCGATTTTGTTCGATATAATTTTCGACGCGTTCTCGGAGGCGGGTTCCAACGCGTTTGTAGATGCGTCCTTTAGGGAGAACCGGGCGGCGTGGTGTCACAACGCCATTCATCAATAGTCTCTTATAAGTTGGATCTAACGGTTCACGTTTCCGTAATTTGAGCATGACGGACCGAAGTTCGGCCCGTAAATCTTCTTCATTCGATGTGACTTTCGTAACGGGAGCAGCAACACCTGCAGGGTTTGACGAAGGCGTCGACATATTCACAGAATCACAAGCAAAGGGGCTTTACAGTTTACGCAAAATATGATACCAACTACCGTCACTATTGACTTTTACAGTTAATGTAAGCCAATCTCTCTGCTTTAGAAGTTGAGTAGTATCAAATACCTGTCTAACTCCAGGTAGCAGCAGAATACTTGTGATGAAATGACCGGTCGTCATGTGTCCGTATGTCAAAATTAAAGTGCCGTAGAATTACACCACGGAGCGCCCTCACCGAATCGCGTCGTTTGACCTCGTCACATTTAAGGTATATTTATAGCTAGCATACTCATTATATCTTGACATCCGTAATGCTGGAGTCGAATCAAAAATGGATTGAAAGGATGACCGTCGTACTCTGACGTGGAGAAGAAACTTACAGAAAGTTACAACTAATATAGGTCGTAGGAAGAAAAGATTCGTAATTATGTCATAGACCATTTTGACAAGGATACGATCCAGAGCTAGCAACGAAGGAATCAGGAGCCACATTTTACAGTTTCTTTCAGAGATTTCGTTCTCGTCGCTAGAGTACAATGTATTGAAATCAAGCAATTATACTTTACAAAGTAAAGCAACGTTTTTGATCATCGATAAACTGAGGTAGCGTCATACTCTATACACTGGCTCTCATCGCCGCAAACAGCTCAATTAAAATTTATTCCGCAAGGAATACAGTCTGGGTACCCGCTTCCAGTGCCAGCACTGTGCGCTTGTGTGGAATGTAAAAGCCGTACCGTATCAGCAAATGAAGCTTGCTCAAGGAAAGCCGGAAAAGGTAGTTGAGAGCAAACCAAATCAAAACAGGTTGACGATTTCCGTGGCTACGAGGCGGAGCTGACGAAACATTCCTTCAGTGCAGATTACAGATGCTTTCTCCAAGATCTGCTACGACTTTTGAAGTCAACTTTACTTTCTACACATCCGCCACTCTTGTATTTGAAACTACAACTCATCGCATGGCTGGCCGTGAGGACTCTCTCCATTGTCATGATACATGAGATGCGCTAGTCTTGACTCGTCCTCCCCGCAAGCCGAAAGCATGGAAAGCCAGAGATCGGCTTTCGGACGCGAAGATTTTCCGTCTTCGCAAGGTAAGTGATCACAGATTCCGGAGTATGCGATATCTGGTGGTCCTCGACAAGGCAACCAACAACCACGTTCGATTTCGCCTTCCAACTGCCCCGCGGCCCAGCTACTAGCGCCGACGAAGAATGATACGTCTTCACGATTAAGAGCACCAGACAAGACCGAATTGGCAGCCTTTAAGACGTCCCCTTTGTACATTATAGCTCTGTCCGAGTGTAAAGCTGTACTTTCGTCTTCCGTCAATGTGACCATGGGTAAGACGGTTCCACCTATCTGAAGATTAGCATGCCTTTCCGGAGATGATGCATGGAGCATTTGCAAAGACATATGTACTGGACCACCCTCCCGTACCGAAGATCCACTAAAGGCTTGCATGATGTCATCGGGAAGTGGTTTTAGAACTTCCTCCAGAGACAAAGTCTTTCCAGATGATGACGATGTAGCGAGACGATTGACAATCAATCCATAAGTTCCATAGTTTGATGTCGGGACCTCGTCCCGGTTTTCGTTCTCCCCTGTGTGGTCCAGAATGCAAATAACGCTTCTTCGAAAGTATCCAGAAAGATTAGGATGGGCGATCAAAAATGATCCAGGTCTCAAGTAGCTGGATGGTGGTCGCAACGAGAGTGGCTTCACGAACCTTGCCGGTTGTCGGGGATGGGGAGTGGGGGCTTTTTGCTCCAGTATATCCGCCCACGCCAGTTTCTTGTTCAGCTCTCGAAGCGCTAGAAAGGAAGTTTCTTTCCGCGTGATTATATCAAAGTGCGAAGAGACACAGCCAGCTGATTCTTTAAACTCTCGTCGAATAATATTTGTAAAGTGACTGGCGTCTCCTATATGGCTCGGGAACTGCATTTGTCGGATGCCCAACTCACCGTTTTCCGAAATGACTTCTCTGAGCAGACGACGAAAAAGAACGTGATGCGCCTCGTTTTCCTCATTCATCGGCTCGCTAGCTTCATCCGCATCCGTCGGCGTTCGATACCGAAGAAAGTCTTCCCAACTTTCATCCTCGAAGCCAGCACGATGTAGCAAGCAGGAAAAGACTTTCGCGTTCGGAGAAGGGAAACAAAAAGGCTTGGCAGATTTTAGCAACGACCTGTATAATCTTCGGAAAAGCAAAGATGTTTGCGGTGCGTTTGATGGCAAGGCTGCCATGGTCAAGATGGGAATATCTGATTGTCCAATTGCACTGTGTTCCAAATCGTACTCTGCCAGCGATTGCTGTTGGAGTACTCCTCCAAAACAGAAAATTTGCTTCTCACAGTCAAAACGATGAAATGGAATAGAATACGGAATGTGATATCCAAAGAACATATTCCCAGAGAAGAAAGAAAATCCATCACTGACGTCACAGAATTGACACGTAATACATAGTCACACACCATGACCATAGCACTTACGTCAATTTCGTTTCGTGTTTTCGTTTTTTGAGAAAAAGCATAGCAACACCGATGTGGTTCTGAGATAAACGTTTCGATCTGTAGAGAAGATCTGGCTTTTTCTACCTGAACTCGGAACATATCTATGGTGAAGAGTTGTGATCTTATCCTAATCGTCGTTTCGGGAGTACTAGTTACAGTCGCAAATGGCTTTTTGGGCACCCCTTTCGCGGGACGCGGATTGGTAACTACAGCGGCAACATCGACACTCTTATCCGAAAACAAGCAAGGCTACAAGTTTGGAGATATAACGCGATCCTTAACTAAGCGATCAACAAATCGAATAAAAAGCTTGACCGGGAAGGATAAGTATGAATTCGGTGATCTATCTCGATGGCTTGACCAGCAAGCTAAAGAGACGGTGACTACTATGACGGGCCAGGACACGTACGAAATCGGCGACTTGACTCGCATGGCTGATCAATTGGCAAAAGACAAGATATCCAATTACACTGGGAAAGCGGGCTACAAATTTGGTGATTTATCGAAAGAGATTCTGCGACGTACTTGGGAGGGCGAGTATCTTTTGGAAGACGTTTGGTTGGCGCTCAAACTGTTGATTTCGTATGGTTTGGGTATTACCTCGCTGACTCGATTGATGCCTATCAAGGTACTTTTGGAACTTATCAATGTAGGGTTGGCACAACAAGCAACAGGAAGGGCAATGGAAGTATTGGCAGGGACATTGGATGAACGCATGAAAGCTGCGCTGACTGGAAATTCCAAATATCAACTTGGCGACATTACAAAAGATAAACTCACTAGAGCGCTCCAAGAATTCACCGGCAAAGAAAGCTACAAGTTTGGAGATATTGGTCAAAAGATCTCCAGCCTAGCCACTTATTCCGGAGAGCAGACAAACACTAAAGAAATCCATATCTTGGATGACAAAACTATGGCAGCTGAGCTTCGTAGTTGGGATGCAAAATTCCAAAAAGATGCTATGGACAAAACTTGAAATTGGTAGCGTACAACCGCATTACTAAGCAAGTGGATCAACTGTAAACTAGTTGTGTTTTGTTGCATACCTCTTCTTCGGCCGGTGATAAAGTGACCGTAGTATTGGAGAAGTACCCCTAATTAGGTTTCTGTAAATCAATACGTACGACGTACAGATTCTTCGTCACCGCTGGCTCGCCATCTTTGTCTCCTCCCTGCGGACAAACCCGTGTCCCTGCTGGATACAACGCATAGACCTGCGACCCGTGCGTCCCACGCTCACTGCATGCATGCCGGTGCGGTGGACCGACACAACCATTCCCTCCCAGACCACACCCGACCGGATCTGTGCTTTGCGCCGACCCAGCTCACCTCTTCTCTATTGTGAAGACGATTTTGCGGATTCCGGAAGAGCCTCTGTAATTGGGACTTCAATCGCAAAAATTGAACCTCTTGCGACGCAACATATCGGCCTACAGTTTGTTGGGAGGCGGACAGTTCCGGCAAACGCCTTGGACCATTTCTCGGTTTCGTAAAGTCTCTGTAAAAATTGGGATCTGACAGCATTCACAAAAACGCTGATAGGGGGGTAGCAAATTCAAAAGCTGGCAGGATATGGAATAGGGGGAAACGTTAAAGCAGCCACTCGTCAAGGAATATTGAGTTGCGCCTTGGTTGCTATATTTTAAACTTGCCGAACAAAACTCATCAAAAGAAAAAATCTTCTCTTCGCCTGCATTCAATCACAACAAAGAAAACATAGAAGCGACATGAGCGAACGTATGATTGAGATCCAGCGCGCAAGACTTCTGGCAGCTGGGAAAGGAAACAGTAACGTTGCTACCGCTTCAAATGGCAGTGCTGCTGGAGGATCCGCTTCTGGGGCACATCCTGCCCTAGCCAGTACTGCATTGGGGTCGCAAGCAGCTGGCTCAGTGCGGCAAACTCCGCAACAAGCAGCCGCTACCGCCATGCTTCAAGAAGATCAGCATCTACTTCGTTTTTTGCAACGGCTACAGGAAAGGGAGGAGAGCTCGGGCTCGGGAGGTCCAACTGTACCGACTGCACTTTCTCGCCGACTTTTACATAGACAGGGCGCTGGTTTTCTAGATGAATCTGTTTCTGCCGTGGCATCGGCTGCCGCCGATAGATTCCTAGCCACCATATTGCAGCAGGCCATTGCCTGCCGCGACCAAAGACTCAAAGGAGCCGAGATGGTTAGAGAAGCAGCGCGACACCGAAAGCGACATGCTGAACAATTTGAAGCCGATGCTGACGACCGAAGGAGGAGAAGAAAGGAACACGACGAGCTCCGTGAGAGTAGCAACCTTGCCACCATTCAAGCCGCGGATTCCGTGAAGAGGGCCTCGAAGGCCGGCACTTCTGAAACCGAAGGGGGTCCAACGAATTCCAAAAAGAAGAAGAAAATAGAAGACAGCCTAGTAAATGGATTTAAAATCAAACGGAAAAAGATTGACGACGAAGAAGAAGCTTCGTATGACTCTATTGACGAAGAAAACGAATACTATCAGGCCTACTACGGAGGTAGCGCCGATGAGGTCAGTTCCGACGAAGAAGAGGATAATGAAATGCTAATTCTACGTGACGTCGCTCGTCCTTTAGAAACTTGGAATTTTCACGTTGCTGGGAAATTGGGCATGGACCCTGCCTTTGACGAAGAAGATAAATTAGATGACAACGGTCTCGAACGACCTGAATTCGCCCTGAACGAAGAAGCTCAGATAAACAACTTCGACATTGCAGTAAACGAAGAAATTAAAGGTGCTGGAGACGGTTCCAAGGCTACAATTTTTACGAAAGGAACTGAGGATTCGTTTGTAAAGGGGAAGCAAACTGTAGCTAACAGTAAGCTATCATCCTCTCCCTCTGCAGGTGGCGCGTCTCAAACAAAAAGTGGCTCGCCTTCGAAATCGTTCGAAGACGGATGAAGAATTTCAAGTGTGGAAAGGTTTTTGTCTTGATCCATTATGTAGCGGTGTTATTTTCCAAATTGTCGTCAATACCCTTTCACACGCGAAAAATTTCTAGAGCAATTGGGCTTAAAAAGTGTCAATGAAGCCAAAACCTACTATTGTTCGGCTGCTTAGGTGGAGTTTGTGCGCCGTTTGGTACCATCGGTTCCACAAAAGCCAATCCACGCATCAAAACTTTTTAGTTTGCTTTCAACTTTGCCCAACTTAGCAGTAGACTGCATCTTTGTCGGCATTGCAACCCAATTGTTGCTAGAGGGACAGTATTCAGGATCTCCCATCCACCGAGTTGCAAAATCACGACTCCAAATTTTTACAGTATGGTTGGTGACTAGCGATCGGCCCGTAACAGATTCTGTCATGAGCCCGTGCATCTCTTCGTTAGCCGGAAGGTTGACCCTTGGTGCATCAGATCGATAAAGATCCTTATCCCATTGCATCTGAAGATCATTTAACATCAGCTGGTTAAACGCGATTTGATCATTGCACTTCTGTTCGTTTTGGCAATACTTCATAACCATTTCAAGGAATAAAATGCTTCCCTTGGTAGCCCGAAACCATTGACGTCCGCCACAAACAACAAATCCCATTTTCTCAAAGACCGGTACGGGAAATCTTCCTTCGTACGCGTGTATGACATCATAGGATTCGTCCCAGAACTCTGATAAGGGAACGTGTCTCATAAAAATGTTATCTATGTCGGTAAGAAGAATACTAACCCCTGCCCGCATCTTTTTAATGGCGAACTGCAGTCTTTTCATCATAAGTTGTCTGAAAAACCCAAGAACAAAGCGCTTGCGTTCGGGACTTTCGATGAAGTCTTCTTCCACGGATGTAATATTTTCTCTATTTAATTCATCGACTGCAGTCGGATTAAGGCAAACAATCACAATATCGTCTGGCGCGCATCCAACTTCCAGCAAACGATAGTACCAGCGTTTGGCAATAGGAACAAACTTTTCTGTCCGTAAATCCGACGATCTTCATCAATGGCAGACTCGCAATGGGAAAATTAGTGGATTGATTGACAGTGAGAGAAGTTTCGACCACGGTTTCCCTCAGTTCCTGATAAGCTCCAGAAATTTCGCTTAGAAAGCCTAGACTTGCATTTTTCCAGAGCCCTCGGAACAGTATGGCATATACAAATGACGAGGAAAGGAAGGCAGCGGCTACACAAACGTACCAGACACATTTACGTGTAAGTCTTGCAAACGAGAGCCCCTCTGAATCTGATTTTAAAGCGGCCATGAGACAGCTAACGAATGCGAACAAAGAAAGAAATGCAATTCTTTCGAAATCACTAGCTGTAATGTAAGAGTGGGGCTGACTGTGGGTAGTTTGAGAAAGCAGGGGCTTTTCAAAAGACAAGCTGTGATATCTGACTTCGGTAGAGAAAACTCGTGCACTTTCACAATCACAAAAAATCCCAAATCTTTGCAGTCCCTCAAATCGACAAAAATTGTCTGACTAGCCCTTTCCAGAATTCCTGGTAAGGTATCGACTATATATATTCCATCAAAAGAAGATGGCTCCAATATATAGAACAATGCCATTTATTTAAATTTTCATTTTTAATCAATATCACTGTTCGCTCCTTGACATATATTGTATTTTATTTAACGAGACCAATGCATACATTTCAAAGTGTATACAGGTGACCGGAAATATTAATAGTGAAACTAACATAGGCCTGGCCCGAATAGGGAATCAGTGGGGAGAAAAATACCCGGATGTGGAATTACTATCTGCGGAGAAAGTGCGGCCGTCCATCGTCCTCTCGTCCAGGCCCCGCCTGCTCGTCTTCCTTTGGCTGCATTTCCGGCCTCAATCACGTATCAAGACCGTTCGCCGATCATTTCCCTAGACCAGCATTCTGGGTTTGTACCACCTTGCTTTGCAGCTGGCTCTGTCTTCCCCTCATCTACTCTCACAGACATAACAGTCGTTCATGGCGCTTTCAGGTTTTCGTTTTGCTCGCTCCATTGCCGTTGTTTCAGCTCGGTGGCCACAAACTCGAGCTGTTTCGACCGCAGCGACTCTGACCAGGTTTACAACATGCTTTGGTGATGGCATCCATCTAGGTATGCTTAGGCGTCAGCACCAATCATTACCGTTTTCGACTTCCGAATCCTCCAGCTATTCACCGCTGGTATGGTGGAGAAATCGGCAAGAAAAGAAGGAAGAGGTGAAGTATAAAGAGCGGCTTCAGGCCATGGCGAACAAGGAGGATTGGACGATCGGTGACATGAAAGAGGAGCTTAACGATGTTGTGAAATCTTGGATTTCGAAAATTCCTGTCATTGGAAGCAACAAAGAAATTCTTGCGGCCAAGCGAATGCACAAAACGGTTACCGGTTTGGCCGAGATTATTGGAGACAAGGCTACTTCGGAGCGCCTGGGTAACATGACACGGGTTGAAAAATTGAAAGCGTCTCTGCAAGGAGAATCCACCGTCGAGGACATCAACATATTGATCCAACAGTTTGACTCGATGAGCTTGATGCATAAGGTTGTTCGTCGACGAAAGTTGGAAGGAAAGAAAATTCCAGAAACAGCAGAGGCTGTGCAAACCATGATGCAGACGGAAGGTCAAAGACTTTTGACGAAAACCCAGAAAACAAAGATGATGAGCCGCACCAAAGAAATAATGCGCAAGTCACGCAGACGGTAGCAGGTTCGAAGCAGATTAAAAAATCATGACTACTTGTAGCATGTGTAGCCAGAATGTACATGTCCAAAGACGGCAATACCAAAACATTCTTTCGCCAAAAGAAGCAATTTAGTCATCCATTAATTTGTGGACTTGGTTGGTAACGTGAACTTGCCACCTTTGGATTTACTCTTGAGATAGTAGTAGAAAAAGTCTGCATATAAAAGCGTTTGAACCACTCCGCAAAAGTACACAACCCAGTGATGTTTATAACCCTTCTCCGTGTGCGCTCGATAAATCCAGTTGACAATGTAAAGTGCCCGATAGGCTCCCATGAAAAAGATATAGTTCCCCGTGAGGTTTTCTACCTCGCGGTATCGCTGCAAAACTATGAGCTGCGGAAGAATAGCAATGGATTCTAGGTAGATCGAGAAAGTCCAGAGCAGCTCGACCATATCAAATCGTTTTGAACCAATCAAATGAGTAATCAAAGCGATCGCAAAGCACGGCGCTACAGCAAACTTCCAGTGCAGAAACGTATCCTGGGACTTCTCGTATGTAGATTTAATCGGTTCCTTAAAGCGAATTGTGTAGACAATTGACGCCGTCGAAACAATGTAAAGAACCTTCATGACGGAGTTGTAAATCGAAAAAAAGTTGAAGAAAAGATCGAGATAGCGCGTCACAAAAACCAAGAGAAAGAGTTCGTTTGTTCGCAACGAAATACCTGATCACAGCAGCAGCGTTAATAAAGCTATCTTTGAGCGACTACAACATTCAAAATGTGAGGTTACCCCTACGTAGCTGCCGTGACAAGTCTTACCTTGCGCATTTTTCGCCACGCGTAGCCGTAGTAAAAGCACGATGATGCTAAAGACATGGCACATGTCTCCTGCCAGACGAAAAATATTCATACTCATCGTAAAAACAGGTCTTTCTCTGATTGCAGTGAGTCGAAAGGTAGGAAGGTACAACAAATCTTTCAGAGTGGCTTACAGTTAACCACAGCAACAACTGCAATGCGATAGTTACAACAAGAGAATGACCGCACATACGAAGCATACACAAACGGTCGCGAAAAGACCGATCTGGATTTGGTTCGTGTTGTCTGTGACTGCCCAAAATTTGTCTCTGGGGGCGGGCTGGGCTGTCCGTCGTCCAGTTTGCCGTTCACCAGTAATCCCGGTGGCCGACTACGCACGCTCGAAAAAATAGCCAAAGTTCCGATGCTGCATCGTAAAACTTTGAAACTCCGGAGACAACTGACTGTGACAATGACTCTGAAGAGTTTCTTGATCCTCTCTACTTGAAAGAGAACAGGCACCCAATGATTCCACGAAGTCATTATCGAGTTTGGTCTAAAGCTCTTCTGTCCTTATTCGCCTTCCCCTGGCGAATCCGTTCTGTCTTGACAAAAATGCTAGCAGAAGTTTATGCTACCTACCACGTGCCGTTCATCGTTAGAACTACTGGGACAGCATTGGCACGAAAAAGAAACCGATACGCATGAATTCGTTGTGTTGGAAAAACGCGAATTTTAGTATTAGGCGAGGAGACTCCAAATTATACAGTACGGCAAAAAAGGGCTTGGAAACCGTATGTTTACCGCAAGCCTTAGCAATGTGTTGAATGCTTTCTGAATTGGCAAACCGAAGGTTTATGACACTGGATTCGTTCCCACAGGCTACCAGGAACCCTAGGTAGAACGAAACCCATCTGTTTGAAAGCTTTCGGTACAGAGACACCAATGTGGCTTTGTCAAATCTACCGGGACACTCAAGATTTTGCGTTGTCGACGCTGAGCAGAGTTGTATTTTCGGGCGTACGGTTTCTGTCGCTTCTGCGCGGAACGACATACCTACACGGCCAGCCGTTTGATTCTGAGTTTCTCGTTGTCTGGCTTGGCGACGCTGCGCAACCGTTTCAACAAAGAACTCCACGAGGCCTAGGCAGCGGCTGCAAGCTCTTGAGCTCCCGCACCAAGCGCAATTCTGTATTCAAAAGCGGTAGAGGGGCATGACTACTCGCATGTGTTATCCGTTTTTTCCTTGTTCCCAGACCTTTTGAAGGACAAAAGTGTTAGCGGAGTGTTTCCGGCTTCTATGAAGTCAATCTTTTTTGACCATTTGCCCTAGGTCTTGAGATGGCATCATAATACTCAGTTTTGGACTACTTTGCAGCAGTCGTCTCACCTGTTGCAACAACTGAGGCAGATGTCTTAATGAGGTATACATGACAAAGTTTTACAGTTTCATTGACAATATCATGTGCGTGGAGTTGTCACGTGCAGCTTTTGCGCACTTTGAGAGACTGAAGAATGAGCAATGATGTGTTTTGATTCTGTAATACAAATAGACCACGCGTTTGAGCGGACACATGATAAGTCTTGGATTTCTACTGAAAAGATGATGCTCAAGCATAGCTTTCACATGAATATGAGTAATTTTCTGTAACGGTAGGAGACTATGGTACAAATTATGCAAAATCTATTTGAGTAACGTGTTAATGTGCAGCAGATCATGCGTATTCACCAATCGCACGTTTTACATTCCTTACTAGACATGCTAGAACTCTCAATAAAGCTCACCCGCATAGATCGGATCTCCGACGTTCCAAACCAGGCCATGAGATTTTCGTCTCCGTTGCATTCTACTACAGCATTGCACATATTAAATAGCCAAGCCGAATGACCAACAACTGCAATTTCCTGCTCAGGTCTTGTGCGTACAAAATTGGCCAAAAAATCGTAGACGCGGTCTGCTTGGGCTAATAGACATTCCATTTCTTCATGTTTGAACAGTGTATCTTCCTCACCGGACACAACATAGGAAAAGTCAATGTAGGGGAACTCTTCCTTGGTCTGTGACAAGGGACGTCGTTTGTTGCAAACAAGGAAACCCAAATCTTCACGGCAGCCCTCGTGCGCAATCCAAGGAACTCGCGAACGGTGGTCGGCGAAGGAAAAGTGTGCCGTTTGAATAGCCCGGTGCAAAGGCGATACAATTATAAGATCAGGATTCATCAAGGCGGCAACAGACCGCTTCTCGATTGCTTCTTGTCGACCAAGCGCAGTCAAAGGAGCATCCAAAACTTCGGGGTGAACAAAAGGATTCTTATCAGGGTCGGAACTATCGATGTCGACAGTTTTCCCAAGTTCACGCCACGTATTGCCGATGAAATTATGGTATCCTTGACCATGTCGTTGAAAATGAATAATCTTGGTATGAACCTTTTCTTCGTTGCTGGTGGCATTTTCGTCACCCCCAGTCCATTTTCCCGAAGAATCGGGACTCACGAGCTGGGTTTTGATGACGAAGGGACGTTTGACGTCCATGGCTCCACATTTTCGAAGTTTTTTACGTTGAATCTTCATTATTTTGTCGTGGAGCTCCTTTTGAGACGTAATTGTCTCGGCAGGCGAGGTAAAGCCCAAGCAAGGGACAACGGTAGCGGTCATGATGAGGAATAAAATCTCTATGCTAAGAACTAGAGTCGTCAAGGGGTACTTCAGCATCGAACCAGGGAAGGGAACGGCTAGACTGTACAGCTGACGCAATTACTAAGCATATGTGATATACGAATGTTTCATCGTCATCTGCGCCGCGTTCTCGGTCGGTTGGCATACGCTGACGATGCATGCTGACTCGTTTAGATAGTTGCTCCATAGAATAACCTCATGTCAAGTGTCTGTCATGTGTACGTTAGACTAAGATTGGCCTGCTCAGGCAGATCATTCCATAATTTGTGTTTTGCTCTGCTTTCTACCTACATTAGTGATCTTGTGCTATCCTTTATACAATTCTAGTCGGTTATCACTGTATTATCTAGAACCGCACAATTTCAGAGCCGGTATGCCCCCATGGCAAATTCAGCTACTGCTTGATTTATTCATTTGGCATTAGAAACCTATTGCACTAAAATGGAGGTTTGGCATTGACAAGGCTGAGGATTTTGCCGTTGCACTAGGCTTGGCCAATGATTGGTTTGTGGACAAACTACATTTGAATTACTTAGAATTTCCAAGTTTCAAGTCCAATATAGGTAGTCACCGGCTTCAGCGTATACACACTATGAACCACTGACAATCCGTAAGAGTGGTGGGCCGCGCCTACAAGTCAAGAAATACTTGTAAACACCAACGGTGATTGCATAGTGGATCCTCAAGATTGGGCGGCATCAGAAAGATGCCTTTGTATCCCCAACAAATACCACCTAAGTAGACACATTGCCTCCACTGTAATTTCGCCAGCTTCCCCCTGTGAGGTAAAGTCCGCAATTTCTCCTTCAATCCTCACATGGATCACTGGACAAGAAATGTACCGGGACATAGTATGTAAAGAAACCCACAGATCGAGGACTCAATGTAACATGCAAGACTACTACTTCGTTCTCAACGAGACACAATAGTGCCGATGATGCTAAGTTGGTATTTTGCTGCCACTGTAAACAGGAAGTGAGCTTCTTGGTTTCAATTTTGACTTCGCAAATGTTTGTCGTGTTTTCTTTACAGGCGTCAGGGCGAGGTATAAGTCGATGAAAGAAGGTTCGTATTGAGGCACCATCCGTGTCAACGCTTAAAGTCAGATCTCCAGTTTTCATGTTGCCTTTCAGTAGGACAGTGGATGCGATAGGACGTAGCCGTTCCACGATGGTACGAAGCGGTTGTTTGTTCCCATTTTCGTGCATTAATTCAAGCTGGACATCCGGTAATGAAACCTGGGGTGGAAAATGGTATTGCATTTCCGCTACTCGACAGACACGAACAGGAATTGCATGGTGAACTTTAACCATTCCTCCATTTGAAGCTGAGCTTGTGTATGCATCCAGACAAAGACATGGAATATTGTTACGTTTGGCCAGCTTCAGAACTGTGTACTGATGCTCCAACGAGACCTCGTGTGATAAAAGCGTGTCGGCTTGAAAAAGAGAGCTCCGGTCTTGTTGGATAGATTGCAAGGCGGTACGCATTTGAACCAAGTCAAGTTCCATGACAATGGCGTTGTTTGTAGCATTACTTTCGATCCGATGTTCGAAAAATATTCCACCACCAGCCTGTAGCTCGGCAAAACATGCAATACCGTCCGTATCGGTCATCTTGCCTTTAGCAGAAAGCCTCATCACCATTTCATCCAGATACAACATGCAACTATTTTTCATCCAAGAAGACGCGGACGCCGTATGCAACTGATCATTGGAGGACGACGAGGCAATGCGCGAAATAGGACCGATCAATTGGTACAATAGTGATGCTTGTTCTGGCGCCAGCTTCGCCCTGAATTTCATTTTGTGTTACGGTATTAGCTGTCCAGTGCCAATGTGATGGGAGATATATATTCTACGTAAAAGCCAGGCCTTACGTTAGGAATAAAATAATTGCTGTTCTATAACCGAAGGTTGGACGTCGGGAGGGGGCTGCCTCTCTAGTAGCATTTCTCTACTAGCTAGAGAGGGAGGAAGTACAGGAACGATTTATCCTATTGGAAGAGCAAACCAAAAACCTCAAGGTTCGTGTGAGAGCCCTGATCGATCCGCAAATTAGGGTCGTACACTGTGACTATCTATATGTAGCTGTTTACAGTTAGCGATTTACGAACTAATTGTAAGGTATTGGAACCTCATTCAAAGTGCCTGTGAGTTTTCTCGAAGTCTTCGAACAACCTGAAAGATGTCAAGCCGCTTTTTCGGATCTGGTTGCCAGCACCCGTCTATTACTTCGACTAAAATTTTCTCCTCAAGACTGCGGTTTCGGTAGCGGATATCAATCATGGGTCGCTTCCCCGTCAAAACTTTTTCTTGCACAATAGCATCATCTTCATTTTCGTAGAAGACCCAAAGCCCAGTCAACTAGTATGGCAAGAACAAGAAAATGGTGTCAGTTAACTTGAAAACAATGCGGAGGCTGTCACAGCTCTTTATGTTCAACCTACCAGACTGTACAAGCAATTCCCAAAGGAATAGACGTCGATCGCTTCGTCTAATTCTCCGGCTTGATATTCCTCCGGTGAACGATTCTGGCCCAAAAAATGATTACTCTCAGATGAAGTAATTGTACAACTCAAACTGGTCAGCAAAGATCATACTTACATTTCCAAATGCCTGTCCATTGTTGTATGAACAGTATGCCTGTGTGGAGTCGTTCCAATCTAGGACATACGCTCTATTGAAGTCGCCCAACTTCAATATTCCGTCTTTGGTTTGCAGCCATTGTCGCAACTGGATATCGTCGTGAACAATAACACCACCGTGATAGCCATGAAGAGCTGCAATCGATTCGGCCATGGCGAGAGCCATGCGGAATTTTTCTGACGGCGTGAAATCATTTTGTGGTGAAAGATCTGCGGGTTGATCAGCCCCTAGGCCAGGATTCACATAGCCTGATCCGGCGACAACGTATCGCTCAACTTCATACGATATGGCTTCAGCTGCCACCGAGCCTCCGCAATGACCGTAAATATCAACTATGGACGGGTTGCTGGACAAACGCTCCATCACGTTTGCTTCACGATGGACCTGATGCAGGGTTTTGTAGTTTATGTCAAATTCAAATTTGGATGTTTTGAGAATAAGCCTGCCAAGTGACGCAGAGCCTGCGACCACCCAAACATCACGATAATAGCCGCTGTTGATATAATAGCTGTCGAGTTCAGTTACTCCGGAACCCTGTCGGCCTTGTGAAGCTTCAAAATATTCACGTTCGAGTGGCATCTCGTGAAAGGCGTTGCAGGTAGGAAAGTGAAAGAATGCCCAGTGCGGCTGCCGACAAGATTTCTGGTTGCTTATCAATTCGTCTTCATGCCAGTACCTAAAAGCGATTCGGTCTGTATTCGGGACTGTCTTGCGGATATTCGGGGCTATCTGATCCGTTACGCGTATTCCTTCATTGCTTGACGGAATCTCGTGTGACGCAGCTTCACGTTTTTTTTCAGTAGTTCCGTCCTCGTTTACAGTTGGTAGAAAAATTTGTGGCTGAATAATTGGTGTCCTCCCTATCTGGTTGTTGTGGAGAAGAATACCACTAGCTTGGCGAATGGAAGTGACTGTTTTCTCGCTAACATCAGAGTACTGGTGCAAATGGTCTCTGCGTATCGCATGATGATGCACCGTTTTTCGAAAACTTTTAAGCATGCAAAAAGAAAAAAGCAAGAGAACGGCGACCAACAGGATTGTCGGAATTTGCCTTTGTTGTTTTTGCAGCTTGCGAGCTACAGGCAATTCACCTTTGACTTTCTCCGTGCCACATCGCTCTGCCGGCACCACGACGGGCTTCCTCCATTCTTCTGTTCGAATCCCAGTCCCAACTGGATGTCTCCTGTGCACATATTGACTATGCGTCATAGACATTCACATCGAGATGAAGGACAGTGCAGGCTGAAGCTTCCATACGTTGCTTTCTTGAGATTTGAAAACTTTTGCGCAGAAGGAGCACAGGACGACCATCCTGTCATGTGAAATCACAAAGGTTTCCTGTCACACGATGGCCTTTCAGTCGTGTGATACCTTGTGAATCCTCATAGCTGTCGCGCGACATGAAATTTCACTCGCGCTTATCTTTGCAGGATCACAGGCGCCATTCTTGACAGTGACGAACTCTTCATAGATGCTTCGTTTCAGAAGCACCACACCGTCAGGAGTTGGTCAAGGGGGTCGAGATCGTCGTATTGACGCTTTCTTCGAGCAGGCAAAAGTTGCTGAGGTAAGCAGTAAGCAACCGATCATATTAATTAGCTTCACTCCTATGCAGGCTGTTCGCTACCACGGCGCAAACGTTGCGTTGACGGTCGAATCGATTCCCAGGCCCACAAACTTGGCCGACAACGACGTCCTAATCCAGGTTCAAGCAGCCGCGTTGTGCCACACCGAGCTGCACTTTGCCGACGGTACGCTAAATCTAGGGGTTGCTCCCATGACACTAGGGCACGAAGCTTGTGGAATAGTAATCCAAGTTGGTAACAGCGTTCCCGATACAAGAATTGGCGAACGTGTCATTCTGTATTACTACGTTGGTTGCGGATCCTGCCGATGGTGTCTGCAAGGTGACGAGCAAATTTGTGGATCACTGCAGGCCGAATTTGGCTTTATAAGCGACGGTGGTCTAGCAGAATACATCAAGGCGCCTTCTCGTAACGCCGTGCCGCTACCTAGCAATATTTCTTTCGTCGACGCCGCCCCCATTGGTTGTGGTGTAACGACGGCGGTCCACGCGAGCAAAATAGGAAGGGTCCAGAAAGACGATTGGTGTTTGGTATATGGCGTAAATGGCGTTGGTTTCGGTCTCATACAGCTTCTGAAAAATCATTACGGTGCCAAAGTGATCGCTGCGACCCGTTCTCCAGCCAGACGGAAACTGGCGCTCGAACTGGGCGCCGACGTATCCATTGATACTACAGATTCCTCGACTGTGGCCAAAGCAGTCCACCAAGCAACATATGGGGCTGGTGCAGATGTCATCTTTGAGTGCGTTGGACGGCGTGAAACAATGGATGCGTGCGTTGGCTGGGACGGTGCGTTAGGTAAACGTGGTCGTTTGGTTTTAGTCGGATACGAGGCTGGAAGTGAGCACGAATTTCGATGCCATCCGATTCCAATGATTGTACAAGAGCAATCCGTTTGCGGTAGTGTTGGTGCTACTCTCAATGATCTCAAGGAGGCACTTGAATATGTTTCCTCTGGAAAGGTCAAAACCATTGTGGACAGCCTCCTTTCCTTGCAGGATTTTCAGCGTGGCATAGATAAAATCAAATCATGCGACTGCATCGGAAAAATTGTTTGCCGACCCGCAGAAACCTCATTTGGCTAGTTATACACACTTTTCCCCCGCGAGGCTGAGATGTGTAGCTCGAAGAAGCAGGTGGAGGCCAATGTTTTTTTTTGCTGGCAGACCAGTTTGATTCCTTCGCTGGTACGGCTGCATTGCATCCAGAGCAAAATTTCGAGGGCGAGTGGACACCTTGGTACTGTAACATGTATGTCACTGTTCTTATGAGGGTCTTTATGCTCCACTTTCGAGACAGCGCATAATTAGTATTTAAAAGGTGGTCTTTTCTTTGATCTATTATTGATCGAGTCTGTCTAGTTCATTACAGAGGAACATTAGCGTATCTACCTAAATGTCTGATTTGGCTGACTGTGAATCAAATTTTTGCTATCGATGCATATTCGGTTTGTCTTCGCAGTCGTGGAGCGGCACACAAAAGAAGAAATTTTCCAGTGCAGTTGTTCGTACCTTCGTAGTTCGAAATCATATTTATTGTGCCCTTGAAAGTCGCTCTCAGATCCTTGCATTAATTAAAGCATATAACCATGCCTACATAACCCGTCGCATCACGTACATTCTTTCTTACAGTTAGCAGGTGTACATCTATTAGTCTACTGGCAATATTATGCGGATCATGTCGATAGGAGCTCAGAACAAAATGTGATCCTTCACAATATGGCACAGCAGCAAACTATTTGCCACACGGCACCTCGTAACTTTCCATCCGCGCTTTTGATGTTTTGTTCAATGTGAAGGGTAATGGGGACGCAATTCAAGTGCTTACTGGATCGATATTCGTCTGCCAGACAGTCCACCTTTGTGGTGCCAAACCTCGTCCTGGTAGGGTTTTGTGAAGATACGGACATTGCAGCACCAACGCAAGAGCAACCAACCTATAGAGAATACAGCTGATTTAGAGGTCTTGTACAGCTTGTCGTCTATTGACTGTGAAGCATTCTATCCAGAAGGGATTTTCCCTTCAGTGCAATTCTGGAGGGCTCGATGGAATCGATTGCTGACGTCCAAGATTCAATTTACGGGAAGGGAAATGGGCCGCCTATTCTGCCCCACACAGACGACCCAAAGGCTGTAACACATCCTCGTAAACATCCCAGTGGGCACGGCGAGACTAATCCTTACACTCCAACAACAGTGCATGCAGAGAAAAAATCCTCGGATGATGAGCTGGCTTTTCCAGCATCTGAATTGCCAGAGGGTTTTCCCCGCGAGCTGTCATTCCGAGCTCTGGCAGCCTACTCATTGATTCGAACTTTGAGTATACAACTGCGGCTGTCACCCTTCACACCCAATGTATTTTTACGAGCACTGAACCTCCCTTATCCGAATCGTTTGCTAGGGCAAATTCATGTGGCAATTCTTCGTCTTTTACTCGGCAGTTTACGTATGGGGTACCACTGGGGTAAGGGATTTTCTCAAGTTGTGGCGAAGAAGCGAAAATTGGATGGATTGCGTTGGCCTTTGCGAGCTGGTGATAATTTGGAATTTCTGGACACCTTTTCATGGCCAATCTTTTACTACGATTATTGTCATTTGACTGCTGATATCCTCCACACTGCAATGACTGACACAACCGATTATGTAGACGTGCGTCATCTGGATACATCATCTATCAAATCAGATCGGCTAGAGGGCGAGGATCTTGATTGCTCCGTCGGCCCAACATCGTTTGACTCACCATCAGTCATATATTTGAATATTTTGGAGGAAGAAAATGACGAGGACGAATACATGGCAGAAGATGACTTTGTTCAAGCCGATTCAGATGAAGATTTCGATGCGTCAGATCGGCCAATGAAGAAGCGGAAATCATCGTTTTTCACCGCGGCGACAAAATGTTGTACATATTCGGCATCGGGGTCGCTAGTACATGACACTTCTTTGCAAGATCAAGCCCAAATGGCAACAATGCAACAAGATGAAACCACCGCACACGAAACATATCTGCATAATGAGTATTCAAACGTGTCATCCAATGGCACAAAAATAGGGCTTAAAACGTGTTCAGCTTATTTATCGGGAAAAGTTCTGTCAAGTTCCTTTCCACCAACTCTACTCGAGACAAAAAAAGAGGAAACGGTTCATGATCTCGAAGTTCGGCTGGAAAGGTCCTTGGATCGAATGAATGAAGAAGGGGGCTTCGGTGGCTCTTCTTGTATCCCTATGCACCCAGGGTCTCCTGTTCCATTTTCGATAGAAGGTGACACGAGCGTTTCTTCCACGGATGTTCGGCAACCTGATCGAAGGCGCGTGTACCAGATACTCCCTGTATGTTCTGAGTCGAGAAACGAGGTAAGTTCGCACCAACAAGAAGAGAAAATTGAGAATGATGGAGTCGCCTTCAGGCACAGCTCAGAATGTGATAGCGAGATAGCTTACGTCCTTGCTAAAAAGACGTACAGCGCAGACCAATTCAAATATGATCACGCACACAACGAACTTGCGACCATAATGGCTTCAACCGCGGCTGATTGCTCATTCTTTCAACCTACTCTATCGGAAGAAGGGAATAGCGCCAGATGCAAGTCGAACAAAGACGACGCTTCAAGCAAGTTTACAGTGAATGAAATTTGTACTTCACCCCAATCAGTTGGGTACATCCATAGTAAAGCAGCAATAAGGGTTCAGACATCAAAGCAACATACGAATGTGGAACACACTGCCTGTAAGAATGAGCCACGTGAACTCGGAATTGGTACGACTGATGATGACTCGTCCAGGGACATAGAGCATGCCTTAAAACCCAATGAAGAAAAGGAGAGTAGGGAGACAGGAACCTCTTGCCTTTCGCGTGGCAAATCTGAGCTCTCAGGCAGCAGCACGGAGTCACATAAATTTTCAGATGTTGGCGATCCGTGGGCTCACTTTCAACCACTTCTTCGGATGCGCTCTGGTGAATCATATTTTAGCCTTCCTCTTGAAGACAAAGTGACGATTCTTGAATTTCTGATCGACGAATTGCTATCGGTCGATGTTATAGCGGCAGAAATGGCACGGCGACACTTGTCGAATTCAACACTTCGGTTTACCTGCGAACAAAATCTTTCAGTTGCACAATCACAGGCCGCAGACAATGAGGATGTGTGCGCTGTTTGTAGAAAAGAAGGCGAGCTACTGTGCTGTGACGGATGTATTTTCAGCTACCATAAGAAGTGCCTTGGCATATCGGAAAATGAGGAAATATCTGACGTCCGTTGGCATTGCCCTGAATGTACACTTGTAGATCCTGCCAGCTTTGGATCATTCCAACATGTCAGAAAGGAATGCGTTGAGTGGTTTACAAAGGAGGATTTAAAAATGGAGCCTCAATTGTTTGAAGGTCTCACAGAGCCCTTCTGCCAGTCTTTGTCAAATTCAAATTTTCTATGTCCTCCAGTGCTCGAATGTGTCAGTTCCAGAACAGAAAACCCTTCCGAATTCTTGATTGTTCACGGGTTTATTTTTGGTCGCGCCTTGCGTGGGGCAAATGCCGATGTCAATGTGTTGAACCTTGCACGTGTTCGACACATGTTTCTAGGATTACCACCGAAAATTTTGTCCTCTTGGCCGTTTGCCCAGGTACCGTACGATCCAAGCCACCTTTATAAAGACTACATCCTTGCAAGTGGCGCTCCTTATTTCTCTGGACTGCCTGAGCTGTACGATCCCTCAGTCTATTTGAGCAAATATCGCTTGGCACCGTATCCTCCACCTATACGGAAAGATGTTGAGCCTAGCGCTTTCGACTTCGAGCATCAATGTCATCCGGCTAGTTACCTGGAAGTGTCGCGGAGACTTGACAGCCGCATGTCGAACGATATGTCGGTCATAAAATTGCTTCGAAACCGTCTTTTCGACCATTTCAAGATGATCAGAGAATATTTGTTGTCTCTCGAGATTACTCTAGGGAGAGCCTGCCTCCTTGACGAATTCTGGGGCACTCATCGGAGTGCAACAGGTGGTACAACTATCTGGGCTCGCAATGTTAAAATGGCAAAGTCTGCCCAACGGTTATCAAACTTAGCGGTCAAACTCGTAGATGCTACTCACCCCAGAGCATTCCTGGAGACATGGTTTGACCACGCTGTCAAGGTAAAAGGCTTTGACGCCAAAAACGGTACAGCTGTTTCCAAGGAAATGAGCGACGCTATTCCGATATGTCCGGATAGCAACCCTACATTAGAGTCTTTGAATCGGCATTGGGAACGATGTCCCCCATCTGCTATCTTTTGTCTTCTTGCGAAGGAAGGTAAAAGTCTTAGTAACTGGGTTGGTGAGTATAGACCAGATCTTGTAGCGAAAGCTATCCATCGCTCGAAACGGAAGAAAGGAGTCGAAAATTCTTCCCCCCATTTAGCCGTCAAAAACATGAATGTTGGACCGAAGCGTTTATCAGTGAACGGTCATACTCCAGGGACGTTTGCTAGACGTGAACACCTTAGGGAAAAGAGAGAGTCGGCAGATTCACCTGGAAGCTCTTCTTGTATGCACAACTTCGAAAAAAGTGGAAAAGAACTGGTCGTGGATTTGCCTGATAAGGAACTGTTTATGAAGCCTTTACGTAAGAGGAGGCGGTTTGATCGAGGCCTCCCTGACAAGGCACAACTGGAGAACTTTGACCCAAAGAGCGTAACCAGCGCAAAAGCAATTCTAGAAGCCAGGAAGCGAGCGAAAGTCACCAAGTTTGTGGAGCAACAAAATCCTATATTTATCAAAGAAATGCCCTGGCCGGTCGCTGGTCGAAAGTTGTTTGATCCTGTAGGGTCGCTGTCTCCGTCAATCGTGCGGAGTCTAGCTCGAAGCGCTGGAGGGTTGCGGGCTCCCTTTGTCACGTACATACCTTCCTACGAAGTAGGGCAAATGTCGCACTACCATGTTTGGAGAAAGCGCACCCGTTTGTGCGCAAGTTTCGAGGAGCTCAGCTATTCTCTTCGAATGCTACAAACGTTCGTGGATACTGGGGTGGGTGCTCGGAATGTTTAGCCATACTCTTACTTCTAGCAACATCTAACACGTTGACATTTATTTTTAAGACTATCCGAAAATGCGTGGTGATGGGGCAGCGGTATACGTCAGGAAAAGCCAACACCACTTCTCGCGTAGTCGCTTCTCACCGTGATATTGAAGATGGTATCGAATTCTACCTCGTAAAAGAAGATAAATCTCAACAAAAGGGGCGGTGGTTCTCTTCATTCAGAGTCGACCTTCCTGTTCTTGTCAACGAACGTATGTCTCGAAGGACCATTTTGATCCAGCAATGCGAAGAGCGGCAAAGTGTAGCAAAAACGGCCAAGGCCAAAGCTGATTCAATAAAATGTCAATTTTCCGCAGCTGCTGTCAAGGGTAAAAAAGAGGCTGTTTTCCGAAAAACCGCCAAGGCTGGCCACAACAAGTCAAAGGCTGTCGTCAATCGAAAGGTCGATGCAACTCTAAGGAAGAAGCATGCTCCCGTAGCTCGTGCACCAACAACTCAAGATTCTGGTATTGACCCTCCTGATCGATTATCTTTGTCTAGAAGAGCCCCGTATCAGTGTGCAGAGAAGGCCGGGACAGGTCCATTTTCTTTCAACATTGCTTGTCTATCAAAGAAAACAATCGCTAGTGAGGCCTCCCTTCTCTTGCTACTGCATAGGAATCACGTAAAGTTACTCATTCAGAAACATCTTCCAAACACACAATTACTGGAGAGGGAGTTGCAAAGGCTTCGTTTTTGCCACGCAAACAAGCTGAAATCGATAGTGATCTCAACTGGCACTCAGGTATCGGATGATCAAATTCTGGACCAGTTTAAGCAAGTCGAGAGGGAGGTTGCACAATGTGAATCATATCCTGAAACAACCCTACCCACACGCGCAGAGTACAAACAAATTGCTTCAACTGTCGCTACGAAAAAAAATGCCAGACTACAGCATGCCACCTCATCTCTTCAGGGTTCTAATAACCCCTGCATACCAAGGGGAGAATTTGACAGGACAGTGAACACGTCTTCCAATGACAATCGTCTAGTCACCAACAATGTGAACCAAGTACCTTCTGGCTTGGCCTCGGACTACCAACGAAGATTTGAGTGGCCGGGACAACCATTTCTTAATACGTTCCAACCCCAACCATGTCAAATACCTGAACAGAGGTCTACATCCAAATATGAGATGGTAGGTTCTCCTTCAAAGCGTATTATTGCAAGCACTAGCGAACAAAATCGTTTCGGATACCACGCAGCCCCAATGCAAAATATGGATCACACTCTAACAAACATGCAATACAACGTAATGCCCCAATTCGAAAAGGGCTCGAGGAACTCACAAACAACTCAGCAATTGAACAATAGCCGGTCTTCGGTGTCACATTACTCCTCTCCTTCCCAGCATTCTTTCCGAAATCCGGTACAATCACCCACACATGCATCTTTCAATGAATCGCGTGTTGAATACCATCCCTTACAAAAGCAGCACGTCCAGCAGTCATTCCCTTCACATAATTGTCATTTCGCCTCGTTTCAGCAACAGCAGGGTCAGCAATTTGAACTGCCGGCCAAGTTTAATTGGATGAGTTATTCGACGCAACCTACGCAAGTTTCCGTGCATCAATCAGGGACACCGCCGCTGCACCAGTCGATGACGCACTCTCAATACGGATATTTACAAGCAAATCAAAATCAGCCGATCACTCACAAAGAAATGATGCAGCAAAGTCCGGCTGTGTCCTCAAATGCGTATCTTTTGCAGAATCAGCAAATGACTTGTGCAGCCGGCGTCGCACAGGGACCTGAACATGATGCTGCAGCCTTGTCTCATCCTGGTTACCTTGATCCTACGCCAATAGAGCAAATGAACAAGCAGATGGCATCATTCTTTTGCTGGCCAAATTCTTAGTCACGTTGACAGTATATGCACATGTATATAGCGACACTCTAAGAATTTACGGTTAGGACAAGTCTTCCAGAAAGAATTACGAGAGTGTTGAGGTTCTCGAAATACGCCAATGAGCGTTTTTTTGTTTGCGGGGTGCGATATATAAGAGCTGTTATCAACAGCAGCATATAATATCGAATCCCTTACTGGACACGCAATCGATAGGATGAGGAAGTGCGACGGCATCGTTTGCTTCTTGCAGATATAAGGCTACAATGTCGCGCATTCCTTTATTAGACAGCATAGGATACAAAAAGCAAAATATTCGTTGGTAGGCACCCCCGAAACTATTCTATGCCCATAATAAGAGACTGAACAGACAGGCTTCGACAACTAGATAGTCCCGTGAAGTCTTCGTGAAAAAACGGAAATTGATTTCACTTTAAAACAAATGGCTCAGGACTGTCGAGGCAAGCTCTAGCCCCTGTAACCTTTCTCTTAGGGACACGTAGAACATAACGCAATCCGTGAAATTTGTGCTTGTTGGCAATTACCCCGCTTTCTGACCAACGTCGATGTCAACATTTGATATAGACTTGAACAGAAGCTATTTTCAGAAGCGGAAGAGAATCATTTACTTTTGAAAGCTACACAGTTATATAGCCGACCACCATTTAAAAACAGCTTGTTTCCCGAAAGACAGCGTACCAGAACGAAGCGTATCCCCCAAAGCAGCCAAAAGAGGAAATACCGGAACAAAGAGGAACGCGACAAGTCAACTTTCGAGTTTATGGTTAAGCGTAAATGCAAAACGTACCAACATTTTACAGAGTTTGTGTTTTCCCGCCATGGTCAGGTTTCCCGCCCCATTCGTTTGTTGTAAAGATAGCCGTTTTATCTTTCACGAAACTGCGACCAGTTTTTTGTTATAGCAGCGGCACGTTTACGTTATGATATTCCTGTACAGCGATTCGTACATTCCTATCAAAATCTTTGGACTGAATGATGCCGTTCTCGAAAAAGGTATTGATCGGGAGGATTGGATTCATCACGTAGCTTATGTAATGGTTGTGGAGCTTTGCCAAAAAATTCTTTACCGAAGATTCCTTGCATGGATGCTGACATAAAGCCAGTAGTTTAATATTTGTCGCTGTGAGATGTCCAAACACGATGCGATCGCCTTCCTCTAGCAACTTTCCGGTCCAGCGGGTCGAGATTGGTGCCACGCCCTCCACTCCACGCCGAAGTGGCATCGTACCATCCGGCTTGCTCTTCCCTAGCTTTTCTTCTAGCACATCTAAGGCACTGTGTACTAAAAATTGGGAATCCAGAGATAGACTTCTTGCCATACCAAATTTTTTGCCATGCTCCACGAAACCGAAAGGGTCGTCTACAACACTTGCAGTTTCCATCAACGATTCATTGCCAGTCTCGATACATTTTTGACAGTCGCAAAGATACAAAGGTTCGTTGGATTTACCAAGAACGGCGATACCGAGAAGAGTCATCTTCGTTAGGCACTAACGCACCAGAGCACTTCGTCGCAATTCTACCAAATTGCTTTGTCGCTTTCCAGGCAACAGACGCGTAGCTTCCTCGATTATGGTACGATGTTTGATAGCCAGGATACCGGACGATTCCTGTTTTGGCAAAATCCACGTAGTGTCATCCTGATACACAATGGGACTAGGACATCCAATGATGCATGATCGGTAAATTTTAATATCCAACCACAATAATCAATAGATGTCTCACTTATGTCTGGTCTGTATCAACAACGACGTTAAAAGGCACCATACAGAAAGCCATCCAGTTGCGACGATGCCGATTGACTGTGAACACAGGGATGTCACAGTCAAAGCAAGGTATCCACATCAAACCCGCTCCTTCTCGCTAAAAAACGCCATTGGGAAGACACATTAGAAAGTACAGAAGGGCGGATTCCTT